>NW_013668652.1:95959-96837 GCF_000517525.1 Limulus polyphemus | reverse complement strand
GTTAAGTATATATATATATATATATACTTAACAATTTTCACGTTTGGTATTTATTTGTTAGAGAATTTCGCGTAATACTACTCAAAAGATATTTGTGCTAGCAGTCAAAACGATAGATTAGAGGGAAGGAAACTAGTCACCACCAACTCTCGGGCTACTTTTGTCAGACCGAATAGTGGAAGTTGACCGTCATTCTTATAACGCACCCACAACAGTCCGTAGAGATGTGATCTGTAAACTCAAAAAAGAAACGGTTTTTACTGGCTATACACACTAGAGAAACAAAGAAAAAAAAAGCATCATCTGACGGCATGAAATAAACTTTAATATTTTTAATATCTATAACGTATATTGGATTTTAATAAGGGGCTGAAGAGTATCGTAAAATTATTTTAATAGTTTTGTTGAAGGTACTATAATAGTGCTTAAAGGGAAGGAAACTAGGGGTAACGGGGCACGAACCATTGTGCCTCAGACCCACAGGCCAACACACTCACCATTGGCCACGTTCAGCCCTTCACTTTATTTAGTAGATAAAGTGCTTTACGAATTCATTAGCCCGGCATGGCCAGGTGGTTAAGGCGCTTGACTCGTAATCTGAAGGTCGCGGGTTCGAATCCCCGTCACACCAAACATGCTCGCCCTTTCAGCCGTGGAGGCGTTATAATGTGACGGTCAATCCCACTATTCGTTGGTAAAAGAGTAGCCCAAGAGTTGGCGGTGGGTGGTGATGACTAGCTGCCTTCCATCTAGTCTTACACTGCTAAATTAGGGACGGCTAGCGCAGATATCCCTCGTGTGGCTTTGCGCGAAATTCAAAACAAACGAATTCATTACAATTTTATAAATATTTCACTGCTACTTCTAAAAAGAATTTA
>NW_013668652.1:86822-95837 GCF_000517525.1 Limulus polyphemus | reverse complement strand
CTAAAAAGAATTTAACAGTATTTCTCTAGCTTTGTAATCTTATAAGTAGTTTTATTCCCCCTTCAATCAACGCTTTGAAATAACCCTGGTAACTCAAATTTCTCTATTACATATTTTAACTTTGAGACGTGTAAAATAGTAGTTTTATCGCATTTAATATTCTATGAAATTATAATCCATTTTATTATAGTTATAAACCACTGAAACTAATTTTGTCTGTTTGCAGTTAAGTATGACCATTCTAGAGATAACGATATGTCCCTGAGATCAGGAAATGCTAAACGAACGTGCAGGTAAAGGCTCGAACTCGAGATTTACAGTAAAGTTAGGTGGACTACACCGCCGGTAGCTGATTGTAGTTATATTTTGAAGGCTTTGTAAAGAATTGCCAATGACCACCTGTTTAGTTTCACTAGACATCCTTCTTTTGTTGTTGTTTGTTTCCTACAATTGGCCAATTTATTTAAGTGCTCTAGTTTCACTAAAAGTAATGACACCTCACTAGCGTTTCTTGTCAATTCCGAAAGTTCTTGATTGCCCGACAAACATAACTAACGCAGAACCTTCCTTCTTTTTCTCTGTACCCAGGAGGCGCTGAACAACGACTATATAAAGCCCGATTTCGCGTAAAGTGGAAACAGTTTGAAAAAACATCTTTTTCGCGTATACTTACAGTTTTTTTTTGTTGTTTTTTTGTAATGATATCTATTGAATTTTCTAAATTACTTTTAAAAAACCCCTTTCGTATTTATTGACGAAAACATGGGATAACAGGAAGTTTATGTGTAATTGATATGGTTACATTAAACGTTTTTATTACTGATACCACTGATTAATTTGTGACCTTTTTTAATACTGATCATACGTAATTGTTCTTTGTAGAAATAAGAGTATCGATTTAATAAAAAGCCGTGGCTATTTGTCTATTGAAAAAATATGAAAAAATAAATATAATCCTTTTCTTTAATATTACTGATATACAGTTCCATTTTATATATTCATTTAGGTCTAATTTGTTATATTTTCATCGGTTATTTATATTTGTTATTTATCTTTACCTATTGGAGTAATTATATAGCCACAAAAAAAAAAAAAGTATAAACACAGATGAACGGTGAAAGCGTTGAACGCAAGTTGTACTCGTATCCTAGGCCTACACTGATATATGCGATATGTTTTCAACTATATTTTTGGTCAAACTCAGTTTCTATCTAATAATTAGAACTTATTTTCAATAATTGAAAAGTTCTTGTACTTTTATATGTTGTTTGAGAAATAATAAATTTACTAATGCACACACAAATAAACAAGCTTTTTTGTCATCAGGATAGTTTGTCAGTAGCAGAACTCGTAGCTTACTGTAGTTACTAACCCTAAAAATCCATACCTTATTTTTTCTCATATAAGAACATTCTTGTACTTTAAAAAATACATAACATTTCTATGTATCTCTCATTTCTCTTTTAATCCTCCTTTTTTATTGCAGATTCGATCATTCGACTGTCTGTAGATCACTTTTTTTAGAATTCACATTTCATATGTACCTCATACTTACGAATTTGTTACCTAATTTATCATATGACTGAAATGTATCCCCCACGCAAATTGTAACATTTTCACCCACGCTTTCTTCATACTCATGCTTTAGGGAATGTCCTGTTGCTGAACTTTAGATGAGTCTGCACATACACATTGTAACTGCATTGTAGCTCTCAGGCTATTTCTCCATCTAATCAAAAACATGTAAGGTGTGAAAAAAAAAGGTGCGACAAAAAAGGATTGATTAAAAGAATGAAAACAAAATTGGCGGCCAAACTGATAGCTACACTTATTGCATTGTTAAGAATTTTACAGCAAATATTAATTCATTAGTTAGCCAAGCCGTCTTATTTGTTCAACGTGGGGTATGATAGTAGGTAAAACAAAATACGCGGCCTAGATAATTGGCCGCCAATTTTAATTCCATTTCTTTATGTCAATCCTTTTTTGGCCGCACCTTTTTTTTCACACTTAAAGCGTTTTTGATTACATATGACTTTTTTGTCAATACACACCAACAAACCACATCAAGAAAGAACATGACACTCGATAGTAGCCACGCTTTAAGATAGTAACCCTATTATTCGGAACAGACCTATACTTTACAGAACCAACCAGATTCTTTAAAATATATGGTGGTAGTATTTCCTTTATAAAATAGTGTTAATGGGATCTAGATTAATAGTTTCTTGTCATCACCCGCATGCTCATGGTACAGCCGTATTAAGCATCATTACGCTAATTGCTTAAGCTAATATCACGTGACGATAAACACTCTTTAATTAGGAGAATTTCATAAAATTTAGCAAATTTGTGCTTAAACGCTGGCAATGAATAATAACCGTTCACCGGTATGATTCTTTTGAAAGCTTTTAGAGTATTTTACATTAAAAAAACAAAATATGCGAGTACCTCTTAAACTTAGCTCAGAATTAATGTTACAATATAATGGTGAAATGAATAAATTGGTGCAAACTTCTCTCTTCAACAATATTTTTGGTAATTACTGGAAACCATAGATTACGTAAAAATCAATGAATGAAAAATGAGATATTTCAGACTGATATATACAAATATATATAAACCAGTTATAGGGTTGAACTAACACAGCAAGACTAACCAAACATATTTTCAGTTATAGGGTTGAACTAAAACAGCAAGACTAACCAAACATATTTTCAGTTATAGGGTTGAACTAACACAGCAAGACTAACCAAACATATTTTCAGTTATAGGGTTGAACTAACACAGCAAGACTAACCAAACATATTTTCAGTTATAGGGTTGAACTTACACAGCAAGACTAACAAAACATATTTTCAGTTATAGGGTTGAATTAACACAGCAAGACTATCCAAACATATTTTCGGTTATAGGGTTCAACTAACACAGCAAGACTAACCAAACATATTTTCAGTTATAGGGTTGAATTAACACAGCAAGACTAACCAAACATATTTTCGGTTATAGGGTTCAACTAACATAGCAAGACTAACCAAACATATTTTCGGTTATAGGGTTCAACTAACATGGCAAGACTAACCAAACATATTTTCAGTTATAGGGTTGAACTTACACAGCAAGACTAACAAAACATATTTTCAGTTATAGGGTTGAATTAACACAGCAAGACTAACCAAACATATTTTCAGTTATAGGGTTGAACTAACATGCAAGACTAATCAAATATATTTTCGGTTATAGGGTTCAACTAACATGCCAAGACTAATCAAATATATTTTCGGTTATAGGGTTCAACTAACACAGCAAGACTAACCAAACATATTTTCAGTTATAGGGTTGAACTAACACAGCAAGACTAACCAAACATATTTTCGGTTATAGGGTTCAACTAACACAGCAAGACTAACCAAACATATTTTCGGTTATAGGGTTCAACTAACACGGCAAGACTAACCAAACATATTTTCGGTTATAGGGTTGAACTAACACAGCAAGACTAACCAAACATATTTTCAGATATACTCCGTAGGATTCGCACTATCCTTCCTTTTGATGTATTCTTTTTCTTTATTTTTAACTTTCTAAATATATATATATATATATATATAAGATACGTTTCGAATGTGACTTAATATATATGTATACAGTCAAACAGTAAAACTCCTTGACATAAAGAATCTATATAAACATATTAAGGGAGACAGTGATCAAGCATGAACAACAATTTTTCTGTAACTTAAGTATATGAATAAAACATATATTCTAGCACATAAAAATATAACAGAAAGTCGTGATAGTGGCGATTTTTTTTTCATCTTCTGCAGATGTAAGATTACAGTCTATTTGAATTCCTCACTGACTATAGTCTGTTACCAAGGTAACACCTTAACAAAGCCATCGCCAAGGCCTAGGTGGACTAGTACAAGTTAAGAATGCAGCTTTTATGTATTTATAGATAGACACAGTTGGCATTCTGACAGTAAATACAACGCCACACACCAAGATCGATATTTTTGAAGGAGGCGTTGCTCAACCTAAATGTTGCAGGAACTTTCTATTTTAGATCGAAGATCTTAACAGCTGGCTCCATCTTATCGAGGTTTTACTTAACACGTGTTATGAGGAAAATATCGACTGGAACCTAATTATCATGTTGTATAATTTATAATGCAAATATTCTGTGTTATATAACTTATAATACAATGATTATTGTGTTATTAAATTCACAATGCCAGGATTCTTGTGTTACATAACTTATAATGCTAAAACATAATGCCTCCGAACATCGTGTTGTTTAGAAGCTCCTAATTCGCTATAAATGGTTTCATTCCATCACTCTATGTCATAACGACTTATAAATTATTTTTGCACTCAACTTCTTATGATAACTTGTTTAAACATGCATAGATGAGCTTTAACATTACAAAAATATTTTATTTGCCATTAAAATTTACGATTCAAACGACGAAAGCCTAATACGCCTAACAGTGAAGCCTAATACGCCTAATATTTGTGATAAATGAAGATCACGTAAAACTCTTGCAATGTATATGTAAATAATGTTTACGGGAAACGTGTCTCTCTCATCATCCAGCCCATCTGAACGTTCTGGTGCCGAGCGAAATATCTCTTGGGCAGTGACTTGTGAGAGACAATAAGTAGATCTGAAATGCTATTTTTGCTCTTCTCTGACCTGACATCTGAAATGGACTAATTAAGATATATATATAAAAAAAAACATCTGCAGTTTGAACGATTTTCATCACAAATGTTAAGTTTATTTGTACTTATTTACCGTTGCATTTTTCTGAGAAGAATTTTATGGGTTCTCTAACATCACATTCAACAAATTTTATCGTGTTTTAAACAGACATACACGTCGTTATCTCCGTAGTGGCTCAGCAGTTAGTCTGAAGGCTTATAATGTTAAAAACCGGGTTTCGATATCTGTGGTGGGCACAGCACAGATACCCCATTGTGCAGCTTAGTGCTTAACAAAAATACAAATACACATGCGTGTGTGTGTGTGTGTGTAAATCCATCTGTTTTATGTGCTACTCACTTACAAACACACAAAACAAACTAAAAGTTTTTTGCCCTGGAATTTGGTTAATAGCAAAGCATGCACATTATGGTGTCCAGTAAAATACTAATTAAGCATATGTTACATCAGTACACGTTATTTTTAAAATCAGGACAATACGGCGTGTGAGATAAATCAAATTTCCTCACTTAAATGGACAAAGCGTCCTAAATTTGAAATATTATTTAAAATCAACATTCTGTTATGGAATTAAAGTGGTCACTGTTACCATTTGAGGTTTTCAATTTACAAAATGTACGTTTTCAAATGAAACTAGTAGCAAAATGCATCACTTTTAATATACTGTTTAACTCTTCCTGAAAAATGAAACATTTATCACAAAGTCCTCAAAAACTAAAAAAACGTGTAATGTATCAGTGATGCAATACAATTGTAGAAAACCAAAAGCTATACACTCTATTACTCCTTACAAAGTGGTATATGTCAAAGTAATCAGGAAGAATATTAATCTTGTGGGAATTTTATATAGAATGAAATTATCTCTTTTTTAGAATACCTGACAATCAGCAAGATGCCCTTCAGTGTCTCAGTAGTGAGTCTGGAGGCTTATAACTTTAAAAATCAGGTTTCGATATTCATGGCAGGCACAGCACAGATAGCCCATTGTATAGTTCTGCGCTTAACAATAAACAAACAAACACACTAATCCACACTATAAAGTATCACGTACACTTTATAATAATAATTCTGGAGAAATGTTAAAAGTTTAAAGAAAACCAGAAACAACAACGTCTTCTTTGTGGTTATAGGTTTATAATTATATTCTAAAACTTTGTTCTAGAAAATAAATTATGTCATCATTGAAGAAATATTAAACAATACATACATATAACATGAAGTTAAAATGGAAGGAAATTATATAGTCACTAACATATACAAATATTTTATGTAAGTAAATACTGTAAAACTTTCACGTGAATGATACATTGGAAGATAGATGAGCTTGTTCAAACCACAGAGAAGGAAATCATTTTGCTCTTTAAAAACACTTTGGTTTTAGATTCAGTATTCTGAATATATTAGAGTTAGTTTGAGTTTGTGTGAAAGATAATATCAACTCCAGTTGTAGAGGGATATGAACTTGTCTTCAATATCTATTTATGTTTCACGGCGTCTCTTTTGTTTCCTTTTGCATAAGCATTATCTTAGTATCTTGGAAATCAATCATTTGGGTGGATAGAGAAAAGGATACGAGAGTATATAATATTCTACTAAACGAACACTATTTCAGTGTTATGCTGTGGCGTTCCAGTGAACTACGGTTAGAAGCCAGTGATATCCCGAAATTTTCAGATGTGAAGACGCATTTAGCAATTTGTTGTAAAAGTAAAGACAAATATAATGTTATATTTCATTGAAGTATACCTGATGAAAGCCTCTTGAGTTTTCTTTTTGTGTTTTACTTCTCATTTTGTAAGTGTAACAAGGCAAGGTTATACAACTGGCGTTTTATCCAAATCTTTGCAGATATATGTTAACGAATGGGATGTGATCTTTAAACACATCACCACGACAATAATTAATAACCTATATGACAAAAAAAAAAGTTCTACTTGTTCTTAATTAAAAATAACAAAAAATAAATATCACTTTTATATTTCAGCATGCTCATTACCCTCACCCCTGGAGGGGGGAAGGCGAGGGTATTGAAATCATTTCTATGTGTGTCTGTCTGTCTGTGTTTCCGCGCGGGTACCTCGAAAACTAATAGACCGATGTGACTCGGTAAAGTCTTCTAAGCTTCAAATAAATACAATATCACTCTTTACGACTAGAAATTGTGTTATGTGTAAAAATTTAGAAGTAAAAGTTTCATTAATGCTACTAAAAGTGATCAACTCAACGCAAACTTCTGTATATAGTGTCATGAATAGACAAATAACAGGTAAGGACTAAAGCTAAATATGTGTCATACAATATTGAAAAAGCTGCTCAAGAACTATTATTATTATTTTTCCTTCATAACAATTACATAATTGTATCTCCAACAGGCGCAGTATTGGTTTCTCATTTTATAACTAAATAGAATATAAATTGTTTTGTTTTGTTTTTAATTATGCACAAAGCTACACAAGGGCTATCTGTGCTCTGCCCACCACGGGTATCGAAACCCGGTTTCTAGCGTTGTAAGTCCGCAGACATGCCGCTGTGCCACTGGGGGGCTAGAATATAAAGAAAACATAAGATTCATGCTAAACAGAACAAATAAATACAAAATGGAGCGTACATTTGCGAAACAGAATACATAAATACAATGATAAAATATATAACTGCTAAACGGAACATATAAACGCAAAATGGAAACACGTGGTTGTTAAGTGAAACATATAAATGCAATAAGAAAAAGAAACAAGTGCTGAACTGAACATATAATTATAGGGATTTTATATCAGAGCCAAACGGAAAATAAAAGTTCTAAACTAAACATCTTTTTAAACATAAAGTTTCAGAGTAGCATAACGATCTGCCAATTTAGAAATTGTTCTGAACAAGTGAACACTGAGACTATGCAGGTTTCGAACCCACGACTGTGGTTGTTAAACACATGCTTTATGAACTAGATCTTGAACGTTACAACTCTCACCTTCATTTATTTGTAAGAATGGAATCTTTTGTGATTCTGAGCTTAAATAAACCTATTTTTCATGAGTAAAAACTGAAAGCGGAGTGGGATTCGAACCCACGACTCTGACAAGACAACAAACTAATCTTTTTTCAGGTCACGAAAGAATCAACTGTCAAATTTCACTTCACTGGCCTATAGAAACAGTACGCTAGGGGTTTTGATCTACGAAAATTGATTTGTATCGTCTAGTGTCCGTTGGAAAATAATTAATCATTGCGACAATTGTTCTAGCTGTGAAGAATGAAAGAAATAGCATGATTGAGAAACTAAATTTATTTCTCTATGGAATGGAAAAATGAAAAATTATCAATACACTAGAATAAAAGCCCGTCAAAAATGACGGGAAATTATTGTTGAATGATTAACGAAAATTATAGAATTTAACTAAAACAAATTTGTCTGTACCTCCAAAATGCACCTGCTATTCACTTATTTCGTCAGTCTCGAAGTAATTCTTTAATCACCACATTTTAAGTAAAAACTACTCAGAGAAATGAAATGTTATCGTGAACAAAAGTCCGTGTCCACTCTGAAAGAGACTTAAAAAGCACTCTTGAGCCTTTTCACTGTATTCAAGGATCAGGAAGTAGAAAACAGTGCAGAAATTCCAACACATATTTTCAACTCTTTCGACTGTGTAAAGGATAAAAGATGTTTGGCAGTAGCAAACGTTTATTTTTCTTTATGTTTTAAAACCAAGTAGGTAATACATGTGTTAAAATACCAAAAGAATATTTATTAATTAACATTTATCACCACTTAAAACTTTTTAAACACTGACACTATAACGTTAGTAATAGTAGGCCTATTGTAGTCTAATTTAAACATTAGGCCTAATAGAGTAATACATAAACGTAGCGTAAGGCTTAGCTGAAACATTACTCGTTAATTTTATTTTGCTTTTGGCTACAACTCAATGTCATAAAACTTCTGAATTAAACTATTTTGCTGTTATGTTATTGAAGTTATCAAAAAATAAAGAATAAAAACAAGCCTTTCAGACAAATCAACATGAATATTGAGCATTTAACATTATCTATATATATATAAAATAGGAAGTTTGTTTATTTGTTCGCTGTAGGAAACCAAACGGTTGAACTTACAAATTTTAAAATAACTTCATAATAACCAGTTTTTTACAAGAAATTTAATGTTGCTATTTATTATGTATTTGGTGTAGTATTTAATGACGAAATTGACAATTAATGATTATTGCGCCGTTTTTTTGTAATAAACATACAAACATAAGTACGTTTTGTACATAGAACGCGTTATGCGGAAG
>NW_013668652.1:58158-85822 GCF_000517525.1 Limulus polyphemus | reverse complement strand
ATACAGGTGATTATGCTACCCAAGAAACGCCCTTTCTATGGAAAGTCTTCTGCCGCTAGAAGAATGCAAGCACAAAGAGCAGCTGAAACAGAAGAAGAACGCATTCAAAGACTTCAAGCACAAGCTGCAAGACAGGCTGCTCAAATACAGGAAGAGACTTTGGAACAACGTAAAGTTAGACTTCTAGCTCAAGCTGAAAGGCAGGCTATTCAAAGACAGCAAGCAACTGTTGCACAGCACAAAGCCAGAGTTCAGTCAGAATCATCAAGGCAAGCTGGATATAGACAACAAGAAACTTCTGAACAACGTCAAACCAGACTTTTTTATCGCAAAGATGCACAACAAGTTATCTGTCCACCACAGGGAATCGAACCTCGGACAGTAGCATTGCAAGTCCTCACGCTTGCCGCTGACCCACAGGAGGGTAAGAAAGAGAGAGAGAGAGTAGGATTTGTTATAGTTCAGATTTTTAAGTGCATACTAAACATTAGAAACCGTTATACAAATTACGATCACAAAATCCAGAAGAACATCATATATATATATATACACTGCTTATTTCTTAGTAATGTGGATTCGCAAACTAACTAAAGAAATTTGAAAAACATAATGTATGGTTTACATTTGGGAAGTCAAGTTACAGTAAGTGTAACTCCAACTACTATACAAAACTAATTTTGTTCCTAAACACTTCAGATCCAAAAATTCGTCTTACCAATGGCCACCTGTTTAACTTCTTTCTATATTCACATACAGCCTGATATTCTTAAAAGGAGAGATTGCAAGCTTTGAAACACTAAATGCACCAAACACGTGCACTGAACGAAAGGTACAATGATTGTTGGTTATTTGGCAGTATCCCAGTTTTGAAACAGAAATAACTTCCCTTCACTGACTCCCTTTAATATATCTTGTGGGAACTATACTTTCCTTATCCAAAACATCAGTATACTTCAAACTGTATGCAAGTTCCCTTGGACGACGTACACCATCGTAGTTTGACACCAGAAAAGTTAAACTTGCGAAACTCACTTAGTTCACGTCGATCGCATACATTTGAAAACTGGTGTATTAATTACACTTTAAAGTTACTATAAGAACAGTTCAAGTTTATTAACTCCATTGTTAGACTCAAAACAGAAAATTAGTGGACAATACTGGGCTACCCAACGTGGAGATAATATAACAAAATTCAAGCCTTCCAAAACTATTATTCAATACAAATAACAAAGTAAATGAAATTATGAAAAATGACATTTTCCCAAAAAGATAGTGGGTGGACGGCACCCACTTGCATCCACCTTCGAGTCTAACTCTAAGACAGGATGAAAACCACAAACGTAATTCATTAATATCAAAACAATAAAAATGTATCACAAAAGCTGTTCAAAGTGAGGTTCAACCATCTTTGGTAAAAAGTGTAACTTCTGTAATTTGTGTTTGTAGTCTAAACTGCTGCTACCAGAGGGCGTTGACTGCGTAGAGTTTGGGTGTAAAAATATACTTAATCTGTATTTTGATATATATATATATCATGTGAAGAGAATCCTTCAAATAGTGTATCTATTTGTTGAAACTGTTGTAACAAAATGCCTGGGCTAGCCAGAAAGTACTTTTTTCTGCAGTGTTACATTCTTTTTTTTTCTACAGTGAACTGTTATGTAATCTCTCCATCCACCAACCTTTAAGATACAGCCAGAGACAACCCACTCACATTCACCCCCATATTATAGACCGAAAACTTAACCGATATTATGTTAGACCTGATGTAAGGTATATGGGTAAACAAGACAGGAATAATTATAATCAACAAGAAAGTGTGTGACTGCATTTAGTGATGACTTCTCTTTCGCGCCTGCGCCAAAGTACATCGGTCATTCACAGTCATTCAATTGCTGATCCAACTGTTAACACTAAATTACAGAACTTGAAGTACCTTGAATCACACTGTATCCTGATCATGAATTCTGATACTTTTATACACTAAAAATAGTCATAAAAACTCGAGAAAATACTATTACTATTGCTACCCTGAACACTAGTCATGAAAATCTTAGAAAGGATCCAACTACTAGGAAAACCAGTCACGCAAACCCGGTAATGACACTACTATTACCAGGAAAACTAGTCACGAAAACCCGTAAAAGTCACTACTACTGCTTGGAAAGCTAGTTACAAAATCCGTAAGAGACATTCCTACTACTTCTAGGGAAATTAGTTATGAAATCTTGAGAAAAACACTATTACTACCTGGGAAGACAGTCTCAAAAATTCATTTTTAGAATAACTAAGCCTTTCTATTGATTTCTCGAAAACGATTAATATAAGAAATATTATATAGCCAAAAAGACATACATTCTTAAAAGGCTGTTATAAGTAAATCAACCCAATACAATACGATTAGTTCAGGTAGCATAGTAATTATTTGTACAGCGACAACTAGTGTTAACATTTGATAAAATTCTACAGTGAAAGACGTCGATCCGTTTGTAAAATACTGAAGTAAATGTATAAAACGTTGGGGATTTTGTTTTTACACTGTTACACAGTTTATACTTTTACCTAATAAATTTCAAGTGAAGAAGAAGATCAAATAATCAGAAGTTGAGTGTTGCATGGGTGTATACATGGTTGCTCATAGTGACTGTTATAACATACACAAAGTACGTTTCCAGATGACTATTGGAGTACGTTTTACAGGTTGTTTTACGATGAAGGATTGCTGACAATAAAACAAATCATTTGATTAAATTGTGAATGTTTTCTTCATCGCATAGTACTTTAGAACTAATAGCTACATTCGGAGTTAAATAACATACTGCGATTATTTTAACCTTTAAATAACGACAATCTGACTTTGTATTTTCAACATACACGGTACCTAACGCTCACATGGCTTAGACATCCTGGTCAAAGCCCTCTCCCCCCTAAGGATTCAGATATTGCCGTCCTTAATTTAGCTACTTATCAGAGGAAAGGCAGCCAGTTTAGCAGTATATGTCATCACAAGATTCTGCCCGGCTTTGATGGTGAGTAACTGGATTGGCTGTCACTTCCATATCACACAGCTGAGAATGCGGAGCATATTAGCGAACCTTAGACCTTTCGATACGCAGCCCGGCACGCTAAGCACTACGCCATGCCTGACCCACACTTTATCTTATTTGATCTAATAATAGCATTATGTAAGTATGTCAGCGTTGAATAGTTTTCTTATCACATGAAATTATGTCATTTATTTTAATTAACTATTTTGTGTCTGGTACCTTAACGATGTTATTTAAAACAAGTTGTATCCTTTAAACAAAAATTATTTTGTTGAGTGTGCACATTAACTTTTAAGAAGCATTAAAGTACTTGATCTTGAATTCGGGATAAAAACAGGTGATACTCTGAAATATCTAATGGTCCCGACCACATAAATAATGGTCTTTCAGCCATTGTTTTCCATGGCCTTTAAGGATGTAATAGTTACGGTTCATACTGCTATTACCTTAGACAATGTCACTCTTGACACATCTACACACACATTCTAGACACCTCGGAATGAGAATGCTAGTGATTTCGTTTCTTAATATTTAGACTTGACCATTTTTAGAGTAGATTCGAGTACCTACTACTGTCCCCCAGTGGCACAGCGGTATGTCTGCAGACTTACAACGCTAGAATCTGGGTTTCGATACCCGTGGTGGGCAGAGCACAGATAGCCCATTGTGTAGCTTAATTACAAACAAACAAACGAGTATCTACTGAAACTCTAGTGTGTTTTAGCTTCTCTCCATTTCACACATGTGTATCTGGAGCAAACAGATGTCAACTGTTCAATCGCAGGTTAGGTCAGCACAGCACTTTGTGATCAAAGAGGGAAGCAACACTAGCCATCATCTAGGATACCATGCATGATAAAGAAATTATACATAAGTTATTCATTACATCGAAAACCGCACGTTTTTATACGTAATGATGAAAAGATCACAAAATATAGATACTGGAACAGAAACTAAACCTTTTTTTTTTCACATGAATTAGTATTCACTCTCTTCTCATGAAATATATATGCTAATAGACACCCAATAAAGCGGACAACCCTAATGTTTTTTTTTCCAACTGTGAGAATGTCCCGTTATGACACGTTTCGAGGTATAGATATTTGCTAGTGACTATACGAGCGCACTAGGAGACCGAGTTCGCTTTATAACGTCGTACTTCTAGTGGTCCTTTCATTCGAAATGACAAAGCATCTATTCACACTGCAGGAGTTGTTGCAGGCTAGTTTTCCGAGTATGATGAAGCATTTCCTCATCCACCCCTGCCTACATAATCGCCAGATTTCAGTTTCATCAAACCATTATAGGATATTCTTGAATCTACACCTCAAAACCGCTTTCCTGCTGCGGTTTGGATTTTTAAAAACAATGGAGCCATATCTTTCTGGTGATGTAATATTCCTTTTAGAAACATCCCAACATCATACCGAATCAGTGTTGTCCGTGAAGATTCTTGGAAGGTCAATGCCGTATTAAGTCTTGTTTGTTTGTTTTGCCATTATTTTGTTTGTACTACACACATAATCAAAATCATGAGCACATTTCCTTGTGTACGAGTGTCATGGATTTTCCTAACAATGAAAGTAGTTTTACATTGTTTAGGGCAAAATTATTAAAGTGATCTTTTTGAACAACAATTAATTACAAATGCAGATTAAAACCTTTTTATGAATGCTGTACAAGAGAAGATGATAAATAAGAAAATATTCAAACTTTAATTATGTTTATTGGTTAAATAAATCTATACAATAATAACACAGCAAGACGTGACAAGCGCGTATATATATATCACAAGGACCAACTTTTTATGTTCTTTTTATGTTTTCGTTTGGAATTAGGAATATAATTACAAAGAGAAAAACAAACGAACTAGAACATTAAATCTTTATTTGTTTTAGGTAACCAAAGTCCTGGGATATAATGTTCTGCAATAGTCTTGGATGTCGTGAGGTTTTAAATATCAAAGACATATTTTGTTTTCTGTCGCGCAGCGAGTGACTTCTGACTTGTTTCTTCGAGATGTGTCTGCCAAAAGAGGTGGAACGATAGGGTTGTTTATCTAGGAACAGCCTCTCGTGCTATATACGGTTATGGTTACTTTATGCCTATAAACAACACGTTTGTATTTTTATTGTTCAGATGTATATGATATTTTTATCGCTTACTTATGCCACAGCCAAAAGACACGTGATTAAATGTGTAGTTACAATTCTACGTCGATTGGGAACATTTCATTTTTTTTTTCAAATCAAAATCTGTGACTACGTAATGGGTGTAATTCTACCAATAAACATTATCTATAGTCGGCCCTTCATTCCCTTTGGATCTTTGGTAACTCCATCATCGATGTGACGTAATTTATCGTTGTAATCAAGGTGGCAACTTCTTACATTTTTTAATGCGAGTAATAAAAGAGGCCCACAGCTTTAGCACTGAGATCTTTTACTCGTAATCTGAGTGATATCATTAGTGAAAATGGCAGAGTCCAAAATCCAAGAACAGTAGTAGCCTGTCTTAGTGTTAAGTAAGTGGCTGTGAAGGATATGAATGGATGTATTGTATTTTTGAACTTAAGGAACCAGAGAAGAGGTTACAAAAAAGAATTCTACACTCACCTATAAATCAGAGAAACAGATCCCACCACGCACTTTGTACTTTGGTTTCAGGGATAAGTATTAATTAGACCATCCTCTTGTCATTTGATTACATGTATTGAACCTTTCGATAAACAATTATTTTTTATCATCACCAATAAAAATTTTCCTTTGGAAAAACAAATGAAGCAACGAAAATGTAACCTTAAGTGTTACCAAATAAGTTCTTAATGCACAAGCTTATAGATCACTTTAACTAGATTTGTTTTAACTATTGTCACGCAAGTTTAAATCTAGTTAAAGTGATCTATGTTTTAACTATTGTCACGCAAGTTTAAATCTAGTTAAAGTGATCTATGTTTTAACTATTGTCACGCAAGTTTAAATCTAGTTAAAGTGATCTATTTTTTAACTATTGTCACGCAAATTTAAATCTAGTTAAAGTAATCTATACTTTAAATGTTGTCACGAAAGTTTAATAAGTCTGGTTAAAGTAATATATGCATTAGCTGTTGCCACCCAAGTTTAAATCCAGTTAAAGTAGCATATGCTTTAACTGTTATCACAAACTTTTAAATCTTGTTAATCTATGTTTTAACTGTTGTCACAAAATTTTAAGTCTGGTTAAAGTAATATGCTTTATATATTATTATAAAAGTTTAAGTACGGTTAAAATAATGTGTGGTTTAAGTGGTATGATACTAGTACACACATGAAAGAGCTTATTAGGCATAAAAAATCAACATACTAGCAGGAGTTACATACAGTTGTGAATTGAAGAACAAATATTACTGTCAGATTAACAACTATAGTATATTAATTGTAACTTTTTACATGTTTGGATGTATGAATAATTTAAACTGGTAGGTGATCAGTAAAGGCCGAGTTTGTATAAAGTCATGTCTTTAACTTATCTCCTACTGTTTAAAATTCTATATGCTCGAAACGTTTCCTGGAGAATTTTTTTTTGTAATATGAGATATTAAATATCACTATAAACAGGATATTCTAGTTAATGCTGTTAGATAAGACAAACAGGTGTGAATAAGCCTGGTTTCCATGTATGTGTGATGTGTAATCATGTGAATTTCCCCTACATAATGAAGCAAAGTTATATATAAGTTATACATGTGCCGCATTCCGTATGCTGCAATAGACATATTCTAGAGTATCAGCATAGCCTTGAAATCATATACTGTTATTATATCATAAATGATACATCAACTTTTCAAAAATGAAATTGATGTGATATAACTACGTTTAATTTTTCTTAAAATCTGAATTAAAATTTTCAACCTGGACGTCATCTTATGCACATATAGGCTAAACGGCCATGTCAGAGACCCCTAGCTAGAGTTCTGATATAACCATCTTTAATTTTGTTTGTTTGTTTCAGATTTTTCGCGCAAAACTATCCAGGCGCTATCTGCTCATAGTCATCCCTAATTTTGATCTAAGATGGTAGTCAATAGCACCCACCGCCAAATCTTGTCTGACATAATAGTAGGATTTGACTATCACTTTTATAGCGCATCCGTGTCCCCAAAACGTGAATCGCATTTCCTTGCCATAAAGTCAGAACCATGGACTTTTGGATTCACAGTCCAGGCACGCTAATCATTAAACTACGTCTCCAGACTCTTAATTTTAATTAATTATTGAAGCCAGTTAGCAGTACTCTTCACCATTACATAAGGGCTATGTTGGAATATCGGGATTAACTGCCGCTTTTGTAAAGCAAACACATCTCAAGGGTGGATACAGGCCCCCCTCCCCCCGTTTTGACAATAAAATTAAAATAATTACAAAATTTGGATCTTTGAGGAGGGAAGAATGTAGTGAAATTTCATATTAAATTTTTAAAAAAATAATAAAGCAATAACAACAACATCTAGAAACATTACAACAAATCTAAATAACCCATTTAACGAAGCATACGAAGAAGTATAAATAAAAGTTAGACTTAAGTTGTCAATAACAATCTATTGGTTGATTTGTATATAACATTGATAGTTGAACATATTAGATACAGTGCTCCTGTAAGATCTGTATATGTTGGACTTAGTATTGAGCTTATATTTATCTCTCCATCAAAGCTTTCCCTTAGGCGTTTTCACACTTATGGTAGACAGTAGCCTCGTGCAGATGGAAGTTAGGAAATTAAATTGGAGAAACTTAAATGTTTGCTTTTCGACAGGAATTATTTTGTTTCAGAATACGTATTCGAGTTGTGAATCTCATTTTTCAGAAAAGCAGAAATTCGATAAGGAATCCCAACTGTCAGACGTTATTAACCGATTTACTGGCTGGGAACCTCAGAACAGTGTTTCTAAATTTTCCGAGTTCTATGGACCCTTTCAAAAAGAGTGCTTCAAAGGCAGTTTCTCACACGACTGAATGGGTTCGGTATGCAAAGTTTAAGCATATTATATCAAAATGATTTTAAAGCCCCCTCAACATCGTTACAGTTCATGTCGCAATATCTGGTCATGCTCCATCTGATGATCGTGCATCTTGACAATAGCTGTGCAGCTTAGTTTTCCTTGAAAAAAAGACTTCTTCGTATTACTGTTATGCAAATCACACCCTTCCTCCCTGATTGTTTTCCATCTAGTGTACGAAGACGACGGTTTTCCTAGTGCGAAGTTCAACAGTTCCATCACTTTGTTTGTTTGTTTGTAATTAAGCACAAAGCTACACAATGGACTACCTGTGCTCTGCCCACCACGGGTATCGAAACCCGGATTCTAGCGTTGTAAGTCTGCAGACATATTACTGTGCCACTGGGGGCAGTTCGATCATACAGAATATTTCTTTGTATAGAATAGCATGGATGTCCGTTTTATTCTCCAGCTGATTGAGATATTCCAAGGTCGAACTTATATGTTGTGGAAGTAATTTGTGTTGCTTTTCCAGACGTAGATCCTTTTGATTATGTTACTACTGTTTCCTAGTGTATGAGGACTGCTTTTGCCACAAGTCATTACGTTCGTGTGATTTCAGCTGTAACAAAACGCTGCATTTAGCTTACCACGACAGGGCAACTAATTGTTGCAGGGTTTTTTTATCTGGGTGGTCTTAGAGTACCCATAATGATACATTTTCCTTTTTCTTTTCCAACGTCATTAAGATATCCCTGTCTTGAAAATTCTACATCTCCGATTTGAACACATCTTTATGACTTGAGTGTATGAATGTTTTCCGTCGGAAAGCGCTGTTATACACCCTTCAAGCAAGCAATTTTTGGTAGCATCACACTACTTACAAACCGTAAAACAATCAAATAATGTCAAAATGTAGTTCTGATACAATCCGTTCCATTGCGGTTGTATATCGGTTGCGGTTGTCACAAGAATTTATAATGTGTATATTCAAAATCGCTTTAATATAGCGTATTCAACCTTCTGTTGATATGGTGAAAACACTAAAGACTCGAGTCACTAGGTTATACATTTTTTTATTACATAGAAAAGCCGTATTATCAGTTATTTTTTTGAAAACGCTCTTCAACTCTCTCAGATGAGAAAATGTGTCTTAAAAGACCTATAGTTATATAAAGCAAAAGAATAATTAAATATCGACCCGGTTACCAGATAAATTTATTTATTACACTCTTTCGTTACAAAAACAAATCGGTCACAGCCAAACGGATTCTTATGCATACGTTTGTTTTAACACGTGAATAAACAATTAATTGCCGTAGAACATTGTTAACAAAAGCTAAATTATTTCTTGTGAGGATACTTTTTTTGCAATGTATTTATAATAATTAATTGTTCCTTCTAATTATATGGGCAAGGCCTAGCCTAGTAGTTATTGTACCAAGTTGCCAACTATATATGAAGTCCAAAATTCGAACCCTCACTATAAAAATGACTGTTATTCCCTTTATTTGGTTAAGAATAGCGGATTAGACAGCGTGTACTGCTAACTTCTTCTTCTATTCAGAAATTCTAAATGAGGAACGACCTGTTTGCTTAGCTTATGTCTTGCATAATTTGTCATTCTGGTTTAAAATGACAAATACCTTTCTAATTACACGTTGTACGTTCGGCTGACAGGTGTCATTGAATTAGCGTTTTGATGGACGTAAACTTAGCGCTAAGGCTGAAGCATCCTTTCTAAGAAATGTCAAAGAGAGAGAGAGAGATAATTTTTAAATAATGGAATTTAAACTGCTTTAAATGTGTTTCTTAGATAAAGTTCTAGGAGAAAATATCAATGAATTAAAATTCAAGATTCAGTTTGAATTCAAAGTAAGTACACTTGTTAAATAAGACTACCATTCCGGCGTTCAGATAATGTCAGATAGTCGGCTTTCTTTCCCATGTAATTAATTCTAAGAATAGGCAATGCTAGGATCGTAGTTTTGGAATATAGCCTGTAATACTATCCAGAACATTTCATCTTTGCGAGTTATTATAATTGGGCTGAGAAACTTGCCACCAGTGAGATGAGATACTTTGGTTATTTGCATTTCTCTTTCAAACTCATCGGAAACTCGTGTCGTAAAATATATCCATGGTAAAGCGTATTAATATTCAAGTGACGAAACAGTGTGTTCTAATCATTACAAGTAAGAAAAGTATATCAAATTAGTTATATTAATTATTGGGTTGATTCTTAATTCTGATCTATGTACGTAACTTGTTTTAATAAGAAGTTAATATTAATTACAATTGGATATCGAACAATAAAATAAGTAATAAAGTGAGAAGAAATGGAAAAGTCATTAAAAATAACATGAGATGAAACAAAGATTCTGAGTGTTTCATATACTGAAGTAAATTAAGGGAATGATAGTGCTTAATTTTTATTATTTAGAGGTTTTTACCTTTATCATACATGCACTTGCAAATTGTCAATGGGATTCACCGTATTTGACTTTATCGGAGGAAAGTGTTTGTCTCAGAATTTCATACAATGCTACACTAGGGCTAACTTTGCATAGCTACGCCTAATTTTGAACTGATAGAATAAAACGTATCAGTCAGTCAACAGTATTTACCACTAACTTGTGGAATAATGTTGTCTGATCGAATGGCTCAAAGTGCAAAGTGTATTTTAACGGTAACAGGTCGCGAGCCATGAATTCTCGGAAGTAAACGTTAAAGAAAGTAAATGTTAACAGGCGTTAAAGTTTTGTCAGAATGTGATTGTTGAGATTTGTTTTCTTAAGTTGTATAATTTCTATATACAATCCTTTAAAAAACGTATGGAATAAAGACTATACACAGGTTAACAAACGTTACTTGCACTATTTAAATACTTACAAAACAGATCCTGTCAACTAGATGGAGTTTTACTTATTTAATATTTCTTATTTCAAGGGTGAGAAAAATGGCCGTCATAAGCGTAATCTGAGCACAAATCTATCTGAAATATGTAATGCCGATAACCCAACCACTTGCCTAGACCTTAATATGTATTTTCAACTTCAGCGAGTGTAACGTTTACTGTTTCCTTCAATACTTTATTTAAATTACGCCTTGTAAAGTACTTATTTTATCTTTTAAAATCACTTTCGAGAAATTGAGTACGTGTATACTTACGATAACCTTACTCTGGTTTGTTATATTAGGTTTAGAAACATTGTACTTTCTTCTTTTACAGCAAGGCCCGGCATGGCCAGGTGGTTAAGGCACTCGATTCGCAGTCTGAGGGTCGCGGGTTCGAATCCCCGTCACACCAAACATACTCACCCTTTCAGCCATGGGGGCGTTATAATATGACGGTCAATCCCACTGTTCGTTGGTAAAAGAGTAGCCGAAGAGTTGGCGGTGGGTGGTGATGACTAGCTGCCTTCCCTCTAGTCTTACACTGCTAAATTAGGGACGGCTAGCGCAGATAGCCCTCGTGTAGCTTTGCACGAAATTCAAAACAAACAAACAAATCTTTTACAGCAGCTCTCGTAAGCCTCCATTTACTTAAACGAGGCAGAAAAGCCGAAGCCCTAAAAGCGCTACTAACTCAATATTATTGTAACATCCAAATAAAAAGCATTGTCGTATAGAGCAAAGCGTACTAGTTTTCAATTATATAAGAGTTAAGGCGGAGCCTCTGAGATAATTTCGGAGGCTCCGTTTCTGATATTCACGCACATGTATATGTGAACTTCTGAAAATCACAGTTCATATATTTCCCTTGAGAACTCTCACGTAAACAGCAGGAAAGCACAGTTTCGATACAAACACGTTCCTTGTTTCAATTCCAAACAACTAAAAAATCGTATTTCTATAATTATTGACTTATTTTTATTTGTTAATGAAATTAATAATTTATAGTCCTTTAAGTCCTAGCTTCGAAGTGATACTGATAAGACTAGTGGCAAAGCAGCTGCTAGTCAATAGCTTCCACCGTCGAAACTCGGGCTACTCTTGTCTGACAGAATGATGAGATTTGAGCGCCACTTGTATAAACAAACAAGTACGGAGCGAGTTACTATGGCTATGGGCTGTGAACCATATATTGTTGTAGAAGCTGTAATGACGTTTTACAAGTTGATTTCTGCCTACTCCGTAGTAAATTTATTCAGTTATAAATGATGTTTACCGTTTGAACTTGTTTACTGGTAGTCCTAACAATGATGTTATTACGAAAAAGCTATGTAAAATAAGTAAATATACCAGTGTCTGTTTGATTCGGATATTCACGGAAAACTACACAATGTCATCGCTAATTTTGAGCTGATAGACTGACTAGCTAGTCAACAAGAACCATCACCTAGTCTTGAGTTACGCTAATTGAATAATGGGATTTAGCCGTCATCCACAACCCCAAATCATGGAGCGCGATTTTACAGTAACGGGACTCGAGCCATGCATCATCAGATTCACAGTCCGGCACACTAACTCTAGACCAGGATCTATACCAGTAACACATAAATAATCTTACCTACTTTTTATTATCACACTAACTAACAATTTTAACGTTACAGACAAGTGACAACTACATATGACAGCAATAGACAAATAATCTTATACTAAATTAGTCTTGCCATACAATGGCGAGTTAACTTGAGTGAATTACTCGCCGTGTATGGTAAAGATTCGGAAATAAAATTTACAATAATTACTCTTGAGAACCACTACCACTTGTTATACAGTGTCAGTATATGTTAATATAATTAGTACACTACATGGCTTCTATTTTTACCTTTTAGAAACATTTTAACGTGATTATATTACCTGTAAACTTTATAAATAAAAATGTATTTTCATTGTTAATTATGCGTTCACATGAAAGTAACAGTCGTGAATACGTGAGTATAAACTCAGAGGGCAGTGGCATTTGGCAAATAAAACACAATCTGTCTTTCGTAATAACTCAAGACGCCAAGAAACAGACTTTAGTTTTATATTAATCTAAAGCAAGGTTAAATTGTAAGTCACTACACCCCCCCCCTAACCCCTACAATTAGTATATTGTTAGTCAGTTGTGTTTATGAATGAAAACTTCTGTTTGACAGTGTGTGTTTTTTTTCTTAGGACTACATTCCCATCATTATCCTGTACACTCAACAGGTTCTTTCATAGACTCTTGCAATCATCATACTCATTTTGTTTTATTGCCATTCAGTAAAAGTAACTTATATACTAACGTTAAAAGAAAACTTTATATTTTAACGTGGTGCTTCATCCTGTAAGTTTTCTTTTTAAGTTAATACATAATCACGTTTAAGTTACATTAAAACAATATTAACTTATAAGTTATTCTGCTTTTCAGTTATACCATGGAAACAAAGAAGTGATTTACGTCTTTAAAAGATAAATTGCTTTATAAAAACAACTAACAATACAGCTGATATTAGCCACTAACAATGCATTTGAAAAGCTGAAACTATACTCAAATTTCTTTATTAAGTTTAAAGACAAAGTACTGCTATTGAAAATTTCGGATGTAGTATACCACTTCACGTGCCCTTGGTATGTAAAAAAAAACTTGTACTACCTCTACCTAGCGGTAGTTGTAAACTTATTTAGAAAAGCAGTACTACTTTCTTCTATAATGTTTACTAATTAACAGTTTAATCAAATCATCTGTGTTCAAAATGTAAAACTTATGATCATATGTGTTTGAGTTCTAGTTAAAAATTATTTAATTTAAACTTTAAGTTGCACAAACCATTGCTTAGTTCTAGTCATTACATAGATTAAAACTATAAAAATTACATGCAAAAATAAAGATATGAAAGAAAGCAAATAGTGTTATGTAACAATGTAGGCAATAGTTCAATAAAAACCCTTTACAGAATGTTACATGTAAAGATTAGCAGTTTATGATTTCGAACAAACAGTATATACAAAAACAAGAGATTTAGCGTCAACGTGTATAGTTTAGCAGTTTTATGATTTTCAACAAATTAGTATATACAAAAACAAGAGATTTAGCGTCAACGTGTATAGTTTAGCAGTTTTATGATATTCAACAAATTAGTATATACAAAAACAAGAGATTTAGCGTCAACGTGTATAGTTTAGCAGTTACTTGATTTTCAACAAATCAGTACAAATAATAACATGAAATTTAGTGCGAACATGTATAGTTTAACAGTTTTATGATTTTTCAACAAGTCAGTACATATAAAAACAAGAGATTTAGCGTCAACGTGTATAGTTTAGCAGTTTTATGATTTTCAACAAATCAGTACATATAAAAACAAGAGATTTATCGTGAAAGCTGCGTTAAATCATATACTTTCCATGTATTGTCTCAAGACCTATAGAACTAGAAGTCAAAACTTCCAATTAAGCTGGAAACCACCATACTTAGATTAAGTTTCCTAAAAATAATAATCATCATGTATTAATTATATACTTAACCTTATATACTGGGTTGGAAACTTTTATGGACAACGAACGTCCCGAAATGCTGCTAATAGCAATCCATAAAGGATACTAATCCGCTGAAGCCTCCTCTGGCTAAGTTAACTCTTAAACATTAACGTACATACTCCAATTAACGTACATGTTCCAATTAACGTACATACTCAAATTAACGTACATACTCCATTTTATTTTAGAAAGTTTTCTTCCTCTTTTTTTTATAAGTAACCTGCTTTTAAACAAGTTTTTACTACTTCTGTTGATTGAACTGTTAAACTAGCTAAATTTTAATTCCAAAAATGGATGCTTTTAAATTTAAAAAAAGTTATTCTAACTTCAGTTCATAAAATAGGTTGTACTTACTGAGAAGTAAAGCACAGCATATAATGTAAATTACAGTCATGTTGTTGAAGAGAACCATTGATTATCAAAATACCTCGTTATCTTCACTACATCCAACTGACTAAACCTTTTTCTGTTACCGCTCGCTTTATAGTGTAGCGTCTGCTAAGGTTGGGGCTCCCGAGTTTCATCAATTACAAGCGACCTCTCTCTCCTCCGCTTCACAGCGGGATCATTAATTGCATTAGATCTCCTCAATGAGGCTATAGGTGGGATCTAAGATAAGTTGCAGCTAAAGCAAAGAAAAACTGGAATTATATGATAATGAAAAGGGGAAAAAGGAAAAAAAACATTATAAGACATGTACAATTTAGTAATTATAGAAAACGTAAATTATATTTCTACCAATGTAAAACTACTTGTGCTAGTTTTTCATTCGTATTTTATGAATATCTCTATAAATCATTTAATATTTTCAATAGTTGTTTAAGTTTGGTTTAAGAAATGTATTATATTAGTTATGTTATTAATTTCAAGGAGATGCTGATTTAAGGAGCCGAGAGTTTATAGTTAATAAAGTTACACGATTTTGGAATGTCCGCAAATTGTAATATGATATGCTTACACAACTGACCATTGACCTTGCAACAAACGAAACCATCACTGGCAGATATTAATAAGTTATTACTAATGTAAGCGCTCATTCGAATATATACATATATCCTCATGAAAGGTTACAAAGAAAAAGGTATGATACTCACGTGACATTATAAACAATAAGGATTATTAAAGACATTAAACTTAAGTTTTCGTTAACTCAAATACCACAAACACATAAGTAATTTACAAAAGTTTGGTTTGAAGTTTGGGCAAAGGTATCTGCTCTAGCCGTCCATAATTTAGCAGTGAAAAATAGCTCATTATCACCACCCACCGCCAACTTTACCAACGAATAGTGGGATTGACCGTCACATTATAACGTCTCCACGGCTAAAATTGCGAGCATGTTTGGTGTGACGGCGACTCGAGCCCACGACCCTCAGATTGCGAGTCAAGCGCCCTAACCACCTGACCAAGTTTAGTTTTATTAGGCATATGAATACGTAATCTAGGATAATAAACATTAAAACCCTTTGATTCCACCCTGTAAGCATTTACTTTAGTTTATCTCTGGCAAGTAACTCCTTTTTTTTTTGTCAGTAGTACTTGAACTTATTAATTTTAATTTATGCTTAATGTTTTTGAGAAAGAATAAATGTGATGGGAAGATAGGTATGTTTGTCTGTATTATATGACAATATATTGTAATGTATTTGTGGTTTAACTAGATAATCACAAAGATAAATTTTAAGTTTTCAGTGAGGAATAGTGAGATATACTTGTATGGAAAATGTGAATTTTTCTCTTTTTCTTCTTTGAAATATAGTATTGAAATTAGTTATACGCACACAGGAGTCACAAACAATGATCAATTTATCATTAGTGAGATACATTATTTCAGAAAATGTAAAAGAAAATAACTTGTACCATGCTCTAGTATTTTGTGGGTGCTTTAAACAGAGCAGTACACTTTGTTTTTGTACTACCACAATCTATCAAAGTGTGGTTGTGAAATATTGTTTCAAATGTCCTGTATTGCTCGCCATCATATTGCAAATTTGTATAGTTGCTGTTTGACCTTCTCCAGGGGTGAAATTCTAAAAAAAAAAAAGTAGAGGATTTCAGCTGAGTGAAGTGTACCTGTTTTTGAAAGGAAAAAAAATCTACGTTAAACATAAAAAAAGGACAAAGTAGCTCAAATAATCCCGGTACTTGTACCGCCTTAAAAATAAGTTCCAGTATTCAGTACCGGTGAGTACCGGCAGAATTTCACCCCTGATCTTCTCTGTTTCCGTTTAAGGCTGTAAAGCTTTATTAATATTCATGCAAAGACATTGTGCAGGCCAAGTCATGGTTGTGGGTATTCTATCGATCTTTTACTTTTGTACCTCCAGGTATCGTTTCACCATATTTGTAGCGTGGTTAGAATCATTGTTTTGTTGAAGATGAATCCCTGCTCAACAAGGCTTGTTTTTTGAGGAAATGAAATGATGGAAAAGAATGAAATTGTATTTGTCAGCAGTCATGGTATCATCAATTTTGTGTAAATTTCCAACACCAAGAGCCCACATTGGCATTGGTTCCTCCAACATGTATCACTATAGATGTTGTATGTTGATTGTGATACCATTCACCACTCTGCCATCGAACAAACTATCGCCAATTGTTGTCAAACAATTTAAATTTCAAGTCTGATGCCAATTTCAGCATTGGTTTAGTTATCTCTTCTAAGCAATTGTTTTTGAGCAATTAAAGATCAGATGAGACCGATTTGTGGTTACATGTATCTTATCTCTCTGGAAACAAAATTCACATCTGTGCATATAGTTACATCGTTGGTAAAATTTTTACTGGATTATCATGTATCGACATTTTAAAAAGAGTCCCGATTTTCTACCTCGACCGCTTATATTATCAACAGTACAGTTTCCACCTACTCTCTTCAGTTTCCGTATATCTTCTGGTGAAATATGAACATTCGCTTCAGTTTGTCGCATGGAGTAACCTCCAGCAGCCAGAACTTTGATTTATATACGTTTATTGTCTATCCATCCAGGGATTCAGTAGTATAATCACAATATTGTTGTTGAGAATATATTTATATGTATGCATTATACTTGTGTGGCGCTGTCAGATTGTTTGGATGACAACCATCTACAGTTTAAACTATCAGCACGTGATTATACTCTAATGTATGTGATATATATATATATAGAAGAAACTGTTAGATAGAACACTAGAAAATAGGCTTAACGTACATATGACTTTACTCTGGAGCCAATAGCTAGATCTTGTGAAATAATTAACTCAGTGACTTAATTGTGGTAATGTGAGAATCACAACCGATTTATATTATATTTACATCAGGAATCTCAGAGACGGGTCCACGGTGGGTAGTCCAAAAGCTTTAGATTCTCACCCCTCCATTTTTCAATACAAAACAAATAAAAGGAAACAGTTAAACATTAAATAGATATAAAGATAAAAATAGATATGCAAGTGCTAAATATGTTTTATTTTATTTTTATCTGTAATCAGTTATGCTGTATTCCTGTACTGAAAGAGGATATGGACCGTCTGTTCTGTGTAAAATATTGAAGATAGGCGTAAAGGAGCTTTTTTTTTTCAAAATTATTATGACTGATTCAAATCCCACCACATGTTTTTGAAAAAGCCATTTTCATCGGTATGATTATCAAACATTTCATCCCTATCAGACAACAGTGATTTGTAATGCTTGCTTTCGGAGGTCACTTCAAGATCCTGAATCTAACAGTTAGTTTCGCAAATGAAGGAAAGGATGCTCTCTATGGTAGTAGAAAGTATTGGTCATTCGGATTTCTTATTGCAAATTTGCCAATGGATGTAACTAGCAAAAACCAATGTAAAGAGTCAGGAATAAGACTTAGATCTTAACTTTAAAAGTTTGGTTGTCATATCTGTGAAAAGGGCTTTTTCAAAGACCTGTGGTGAGTTTTTAAACGATCATAATATTTTGAAAGAAAATACCCTTTACGGCTATTTTCAACATTTTACACATTACAGACGATCTAGATCCATTTTTTATACAGAAATTTTATAATAGATTACCCCAAAAAGGGAATAGATAATCTCTTTACCACTTGTATCTATACTTTTCTATTTATTTGTATTTAATTTGAGGTATTGATTTTTTCCCTTTATTTATTATAATATTTTTTATTATTTGTCTTGAAAAAGTAGGATCTAACCCTCGCCACGATTTTCGCATCACTGGATACGTATTTAAGCGTTGTTTCGATGGGTTAGTGTGGATACATGATTGATGAGAATCGCCCGTGTTACCATGACTACTTTGTACATCATAAAAGCTGGTGCTCAGCTAGCATAAGCAATTAAGTCATATGAGAAGTAGTCAGTTTCAGTAATCAAGTTGGATCATGAGAGTATAGGAAGATCACCTCTTTTCATACTTCAAGATGTCAACATAAAAGTTTTGTAAGCATAAGTGTTTTAATAATAAACAAAGTAAGAACTAAGCTGTGAAAAGATGAATGGCTAAAAGGATAATTGAATCACTTATTAAAGTTCGAGTATTGAAACTTAAGAATGTAATTATTAAAGTGATTAATGAGTTAGAGCATAATCAAGTAAACTGTTTGTTATGTCAGTGAATATAATAAATGTATTATTTGTATTACGTGTCTATCTGTCTCTTTATTCTGAATATCTCTGTAAAAAAAAAGAATTAGACGGACTCGTTAGTAGCGGGTCACTAATCATAAATTATTTGTACAAAATCTAGTGGACAATACAGCCTTCCCCTCTCTCATATACAGGTCACGTCACACTTACTTACAAGAGGTAATTAAAATTATTATCAATCTTATTCTGTGTACAATTACAGCTGTTACCGACTGTAAGCACTAAATATATAACACAATTTTTTTTATATTTTAATCTTACTATATGGAGTTTCACCCACCACATTAGAACTTGAATTTAAACATATTCGTACCATTTCAACATCTCTGTGTATTTCATTAAATCTAAAACATTAGCTTCAACATTAACCCTTTTTATATCAGAAATATAAATTCAGTCACACAGTGTAAAATCAATAAAAGCATTGTTTCAACCAACAATACCTTCACTGAAAACAGTATTTATTCTTCCATTGCGAGTGAGATGTTTGAAGTTAAGCACAAAGCTACACAATTGGTTATCTCTGCTCTTCCCACCATGGGTATCGAAACCCGGTTTCTAGCGTTGTAAGTCCGCAGACACACCGCTGTGCCACTGGGGCGCGCGAGTGAGATGATATGGACTGATGGTTGAGGCGCTCGACTCGCAATTTACGAGACAAGGAATTGAATCCCGTTCTCGAACATGTTCGCCCTTTCAGCCGTGGGGGCATTATAATATGACAGTCAAACGCACTGTTCGTTGATAAAGGGTAGCCCAAGAGTTAGCGGTGGGTGGAGTTGACTAATTACTTTTCTTCTAGTCTATCACTTAGAAATTAGAGACGGGTAGCATAGATAACCTTCGAGTAGCTTTGCAAGAAATTCAAAATATAAACAAACAAACAATATTATAATGTTATAGTTAATCTTTTATTTAACGCAAACTGGAGTTTATTATCAAACATTTTTATTAGTGTATATAAGATAATAACCTGTATCTCCAGAATGTACTTTCATTAGCTCAATATCACCAGACATTTCTATTAATGTATATAAGATAATGACCTGTATCTCCAGAATATACTTTCATTAGTTCAATATTACCAGACATTTCTATTAATGTATATAAGATAATGACCTGTATCTCCAGAATATACTTTCATTAGCTCAATATTACCAGACATTTCTATTAATGTATATAAGATAATGACCTGTATCTCCAGAATGTACTTTCATTAGTTCAATATTTCGGTATTACAGCTTCATTAGGAGCTATTGGTAACCTACAACGTCGATTTATATTTGAGTTTTATCTAGATTAGAAAACTGTCGTTACTTTATTTACATTACCAGAAATGTCTAGTAAGATGTTAGGTTGAATTTCTGATAAGCATTATTACAAAACATTGCACAGATAATTATGCAAAGTGGGGAAAATGGTGCTCTAAAAGTGTTATCGTTTCTTTCCAAAAGGAGACAAATTCAGAACAATTGTACGTTTGTGATCTTTTACCTAAGCCTAATTTAAGCGTTTCCCACTTTACATTAGTATTTGGCAAATCATGATCTGTTGATCGGTGCATGGTCTAATATTATCTCGCAATAAGAGTGATGGTAAGATGTAATTAAAACTGTTTTCAGTACTTCTGTGATATAATATTTCACTAACCACCAATCAAAATATAAGCTAGTTTATAGTTTGCTGAATAAAGGCGCTGCATGCATGAAAAAAAGAATTGGTTTCTATTAATTTTATAAAAATCCAATTTTATTGTCATTGGATAATTTAACCAAAATATGTCTTCTAACCTTTTCTCGACCTTATCTTCACACTCCATTGGCCTTACGAGATCAATATTTTAGTTTTTACTTGAGTTTCTGTAGTTGTTATTGCTAAATGAAGGTATTTAACTTGAATTTGGAGACATATCTTACCTGAGTAAAAACAGGCTTGTACAACTTCTTAAAACTTATAATCACTATTGTTTCGTATTATAATATTCACTACGTCAGATGGCGGCTGAGTATAGACTATTGTGAAATTATGCACATTTTGATTGCTATTATCTGACGAGTTAGCGAATTATAAAAGATCAAAAGAGTTGGTCAAACGGTAAATTAGAAAATCGAAAACTATATAAAAAAAAAGGTTGGCTGAACATGTAAACATTAAGGGTAAGCAAAATATTAAGATGGGAGTAGGGCCTTTGAGGAAATATACAGAAATGCTTATATTTAATTATTATGAAATGGCTGAGTTATTCAACTTTTTCTTTAATTTTTACTAAGGAAATGTAAATCAATATTTTTCATCCTGAACAGCTGCTAAATAGAAAAAAAGACTGCAAAAAATGAGCTTGTTAAGAGGACATTGGGAAGTTTAGAAAATAACAAGACTCCTGGTCCAAATAATATTTCCCCAAAGATTTGAAGGATGATTGGATATATGAATTACATGCTAATGTTTTTTGTAAGTCTTTGGATAGTGTACAGGTACGAGAAGATTGGGACTTGACTAATGTTACTTGAGAGTTTCAAGGGAGGTAGTTATAGGTCTATTAGTCTTACATCAGTTGTGGGAAAAGTTTTTGGAAATCTGATAAAAGATGCTTTGAAAAGTTATTTCACAGAGTTTAAAATGTTGTTCGATAGTCAGCATGGTTTCTGTAGGGGAAAAATTTGCCTTACTAATCTTACTGCCCGGCATGACCAGGTGGTTAGGACGCTCGACTCGCAATCTGCGGGTCGCGGGTTCGAATCCCTCTCCCACCAAACATGCTCGCCCTTTCAGCCGTGGGGGCGTTATAAGGTGACGGTCAATCCCACTATTCGTTGGTAAAAGAGTAGCCCAAGAGTTGGCGGTGGGTGGTGCTGACTAGCTGCCTTCCCTCTAGTCTTACACTGCTAAATTAGGCGCGGCTAGCGCAGTTAGCTTTGCACGAAATTCAAAACAAAACCAACAAACTAATCTTACTAATGGGATATCATAATTTAAATCATGGGTATACTTTTGATTGTAATAACTTTAACAGTTTATGGAAGAAAAATTATCTTGGTGTTCTGTTTTATCAGTCTCTTAAGTCATCCAAACAATGTGCTGTTGTTTGTGGCAGGGCAAATAGGATTTTATGTTGTATCTATAGAAACATTGAATACAAGTCTAAACAGGTTGTAATTTCATTGTATAGGTCATTGGTTAAGTCACACTTGGAGTATTGTGTTCAGTCTTGGGCTCCTTACCTTGAGAAAGACATTGAACTGTTGGAAAGGTTACAGAGGAGGACTACTAAGACGATACCTGGGATGGAAAGGTTTTCATACGAGAGCAAGTTAAGTTCTCTGATTTTTTTCTTTTAAGAAGAGTTGTAAAGGATATGTTTGAAGTGGTTTAAGACTGTTAAGGGAATTGATATTGTTGGCATCTTCTTTTTTTCGCACTTTAATGGTAAAGCTAGAGGAAACAAATATAAATTTAGACAGGGTAGAAAAGAGGTCATCCTCAGCTAAGACAACGTTATTTTTCTATCATGGTAGTTGACCTTTAGAATGTGTTGCCTTTAGATGTGGCGGATGCAATTGATTTAAGGAAGGTTTGATCAATATTTGAATGATAAGAGCTGCCTTTGAGTGTTTTATTTTCATTTTAAAGTTTAGTTTAGTGGATGTGACGGCCTAGATGTAACAATAGGTCTCTTTTCTGTAAATAATGTGCGTGTATGTATGTATGTATACGCAGGAATGTCACATGGAATTGAAAGCAAAGAAAATGACAGTTTCGCAACTTCTACCAGTTTTGTATATTCCTAATTATGGAGCATTACGTACTTAAAATTAGTTTTCCAATGAAACAAAAACATATTCATATTTACAATTTATGGTAACAAATACCAACAAGTTACATATAATTCTTTGGTTTATCCATAGAGATTAGTTTTAAATAAAAGATGTGATCGATATAATATATTGTTTTTGTTTTACATTTGATCTTTTAGATATTTAATATTATCTGTTAAAGAGGAAGTAAATGTTTGGTAAGATACACTTCCAGCACTGCTACTTTCTAATATATACATAATCATATACATATTACAGTATTTGTTTGTTCGTTTGTTGCTAAACACAAAACTATATAATAGTCCATCGGTGCCCACCATGTGTATCGAAACCCAGTTTTTAGCGATGTGAGCTCTGCAGACTTACCGCTGTGCGAATATAACTATTTGGTTATAGAAAAGAACCAAACTAAAAATTACTGATCTAATATCGTTTGTTTGACGTTTTCAACAGTAGATGAAGACAGATTTTCTGTGGGAGACGTTGCAAGTAGTAACAACGTACAAACAAAAATATAATTAATACGGTTTGTTTGTTTGTTTTGAATTTCGCGCAAAGCTACACGAGGGCTATTTGCGCTAGCCGTCCCTAATTTAGCAGTGTAAGACTAGAAGGAAGGCAGCTAGTCATCACCACCCACCGCCAACTCTTGGGCTACTCTTTTACCAACGAATAGCGGGATTGACCGTCACATTATAACGCCCCCACGGCTGAAAGGGCGAGCATATTTGGTGGGACGGGGATTCGAACCCGCGACCCTCAGATTGCGAGTCGAGCGTCCTCACCACCTGGCCATGTTGGGCCACAATTAATACGGCTACAGGCAACAGTCAATTTAAATACTTTGTACATCTATCAGAGACTATTTAAAATACAGGCATATGATAGCAAAGGTTTTACTACTGTCATAGATAGACTGTATCCAAAGGATTATTATCAAGCTATGTGAGGCTACAGAAAATAATGTTAAAGTGATCACAATGTTGATAAAAGATAAATAATTAATTCGGCCGAAACTAACGATAATGCTACCTATCATTAAAAGGTTTACAAATTTAAGTGTCATCCAATTTTTCCATCACATAGTTCTTTGGTTGAGGGAAGTATCACATACGAGTAAGTAAAGTGAAGAAAAATGCCTCATATTTGTGTTTTATTTTAATTTTCAGAGCATATTTTATTACCTGTTAATTTTTGTCAATTACGCTGATTCAAATTTGCACAACTTTAGCACATCAGCAGAGCTATATCAGTTTTAAAAGGATTTATCAATGGTAGTAAATAAATCGTCTCTACTATTATGATTATTTGTTTTGAATTTCGCACAAAACTACACGAGGGTTATCTTGGTCTACTATTTTACCAACGTCCCCACGACTAAAATGGTGAGCATGTCTAGTGGGATGGGGATTCGGATTACGAGTCGAGCGTCCTAACCACCTGGCCATGCCGGGCCGTACCATTGTGAATATGAACCATTTAATTATCAGCATTATAGATGAAAAATGTAGTGTCCTAACTCAAGGTCCCTCGGTGGGTCGGCGGTAAGTTTACGATCATCCTAAAATCCGGGGCTCGCTTCCTTGCGGTGGATAGAGTTTAGATAGTCCATTGTACGGGTTTAAGCCGAAACAAAACAAACTTGATCATAACTCAGATAACGTGTTTTTTCTTCTTGAAAAATGAAACAAGATATAGAGTTTTACTTCAAGATATATAGCGGCCACCACCTGTACTGAATTCTAAGTTAGAGTCCAAAACTGTAATAATATTAAAGGTAAGAACAGCATCACATTGTATCAGTTGGAGTAACTTTACCTATACTCTTTAAACATAATATCAACATGAATTACAAACTAACAGTAGTAAGTGTAGGTAGTTTAAAACTCAGTTAACATGAGAACGAGTGTTGATACCAGAAATGCTTCTCCGTTCGTTGTATAATTTTCAATATATTTGGTATTTTCAACCTGAAAAGTACATTGTATAACACATGAGCTAAGTGGCCAGATCAGAGACTCGAAAGTTCAGACACCGACGTTCCTAATTTAGGTCTATATTGACCAGAGAGAGTTTTGTCATCATCAGGTACTTTGTCGAAACGTTGTACATTTGCTGTTATGTTAAACTTATATTAAAGATTTTATTCATTACCCATTCAAGCCGTCTCCAGCCATTATTAGTCTCAAAGTGGGTTCCCCGTCATCGAATTTGAATCCTGTTAATCCGCTGCCGTCTTCAAGGAAGTCCTGGAAAGAACTGTGGCTTTGGTAGTCGGGATTCGATCCTGGGTAATCTTAATAGAAAAGCTATTGTGCTATCGTTTCGACTTGAACTTGAAGGCACTAACTTATGTGAACGGTTTCAGGAGAAATGTTCTAGCCTTTGTTGGTCTTTTTCTTGTCTATTGGACTCCATATTCTAAAAGGTGGCTTTGTCCTCCATTGGAGTGGTTTGGCTTATACTGACTGCGATCGTATTGTGTTGTAAATTTTAAGTACTGTTTGAACTTTATGCAGTTTACATATCCTCTTTGTATTTTCATGGAGATCTTTGACTTTATATCTTAATTAAAGTATTCTCCTGCTTATGCTTGATTGTTTTTTTTTCTTTATTTTGTTTATTATGAAAACTAATAAGTCTATGAAGATGCCAGTCTTTACATTGTCGGGGCGGCTTGATTTATAGTCCAAGTAATTTACCTGTACCTGTTGGTTTTTATGTAAGATCCTGTGGTATAAGAATCATGTCTTGATAACCACAGCGCCTGAAAATGAGAGTTTGACATATTCTTCTATTCTCATTTTTAATTTGTATTGCTAGATGTTCAGGTGGTTATGAATTTTGGAAGTTTGCCTGATGTGTGGTGCAATATTACGAATGTATCGTCAACATTTATAGGGCAAATCCTGGTTATTTTTGAAGACGTTATCTTCGAAATGTTCCATGTAGAGGTTTTCTAATACTTGTGACAGGGTTAGACCTTGTTGTTGTTGGTAGTATATATCTAAGTTGGGTTCGTTCCTTTAGAGATATATGATCTTTAAGTATCTGTAATGTTTCAAATGAATAACTTGGATACATCGAAGGTGATTTGTGTCTTGTGAGGTCATCGTGGTTGTTTCTATAGTTTCTACAAAGTTGACCGACTTCTTAAAATATAAGGATAATATGCCTGTCCAGGTTACTAATAATGACAACAACTAATGTCCAATGGCCACGATCTTCCCAAAATTACATAATGCCGCCAGTTTCATCGCGTGATTGTTGAATTATTTTGTTTCCAATCTTTTATTGTTGTGGTTTTTAGTGTTTGTACTCGTGGATTCATATATCTATTTGTTTTCAAATAATATTTTAGATTAAGTATTACTATTGTTGATGGATGACATAAAGTAATGGACTAAGAAAGACCTCAGCTGTAGAAAGTGTGAGAATGGAGGAGAATCTGGAAAGTTATAACGGTTGAATCAAGTGTGCCCCAATCATCGGAATGGTCATGAATCTGACCCGACTGCTGATGGCATTTTATCTTAATTAACAAACCTCAATGAAGGATTCATAATGAACTTTTTTGTTGTTGTTGATTTTGTTAACTAAGTTAATTTACTTATTCTATACAAGTAGACATTAAACTATCAACTGTAATGTTATTTATTACTTCTAATTAAATTACACATTGGATTGATTGCGATATTTTATTACGCCGTATATCATACTCAACAATTTTCCATATTTCAAATACATATTTATAAAAATAATATTCTAGCTTTCACTGTAAAATCTAGAAAGAAGAATTTGAAAACGACACTTTCTGTACAGTCAAGACTTTTCACATGAACAACATTAATAGTGATTACAGAGTAACAAAGTACCGAACCCAGGGCCGGATTAAGGTTTAGTGTGGCCCTAGGTCCAGATAATATTTGGAAATAATAATAATGATAACAATTCATTCTTGCCTCTATTTTTCTAGTTTTACGAACCATAGTTTTTTGTTTTTTTACTTGGGTAATCGGAAGGGGCCCTTGTACGGCCTGGTGGCCTATACGTTAATCCGGTACTATTCAAACCTTTTAGACTTCCTCACATATGAATACAACTAGCTTCAGGAAATAGGAAACGTGTGATGGTCAAATTTGTTATCGTCAGATTGCTTTTCAGAAAATGATTTTTCTGTTAGAATCTGAATTTCATGAATACAATTTGGAATACAACTGTGAAAAAGAATAAAATTCGTAGCCAAATCAATTGTGACTGTTTAATATTCATAAAGGTTAATAAGAGTACCTCACACGCACAATGACATTTATTGGCTGGCATATCAATCCATATGAAGTTTTATGCCATATGGTATGTGATCTCCATAAGGGAAAATATTAGATTCATACATATGGTAAATATACATATACATGTATACTCTGTGTGTAATAATTCAGCATCAATGTATTAAAGACAGTACAGATTTTGGGGAACTTTATAATTACATGATCGAGTACGAAAAATTTCAATATTACATGTTAAACATATGTATATCAAGTGTTTTTATTGACCAAACTCGAAAGTATTTCAAGAATCGTTACCACGGTGAATCAGCGGTAAGTTCAGGAATTTACAATGACATAATACGGGGTTGTATTTCCCACGGTGTACAGAGTTCAGACAGCTCAGTGTGTAACTTTCTACTGTTACGTCGGTGTTCGTTTGTTAATTTTTCGTAGAAATTCTTTCCGAGAAGCTTCAGCGATACAAGTCTT
>NW_013668652.1:52938-57139 GCF_000517525.1 Limulus polyphemus | reverse complement strand
TGGTAAACACTCGAGAATATACGAGAATTATCAACTAATATTTTTTATTGTTAACATTGAAAATGGTCAAATCTTTTAATCCGTGGAAATGATAGTCTGGAAATATTTTTTCAACCCAACTCACAGTCAAAATTTTAATGATAAAATTGGAATGTTTAAAATATAATAGACTTAAGCTTAAATCACGCTATTTCATTTTAGAGTGTAAAGAAATTTGATTGTAAATACAACTTAAAAGTTCTTCAAGGCTGAATATCAGCGAAATGAACATAGAAGGAACTATCTGTCAGTCATTTTCGTAAATTGATAGACAAAAAAATATAAAAAAGAGTTCATTTAAAGAATACTGGAGTGAATCTTATCTATTTTTTAGTTTAGTTATTGTTATAACTGTACTTTAATCTTTATAAACATCGTGTAAGAAACCTTACACCCTAGTAAGTGTCTAAAACGAATGTTAAATCAACTTCGTAAACCTTGCTTGTATCCTTCTCAATTTGGACTTGTAAAAATCAACAAAAGTAAATTATTGAATAAGTTTTTGTTTACTACTCGATTTAATGCGTGGTTAAATGGATAAATATAACATATCATTCCCTAAGGTCAAGCCCCCCAGTGGCACAGCGGAATGTCTGCGGACTTAAAACGCTAGAATCCGGGTTTCGATACCCATGGTGGGCAGAGCACGGGTAGCCCATTGTGTAGCTTTGTGCTTAACTTCAAACAAACAAAACCGTAAGGTTAAATTTTATTGCATATTCAAGAGAAAAAAAAAGATCTTGCAATTAGTGATAGCGCCATGTCTGTGTAAATTATTTCTATTTTCTTAGATTTTATTTCCATGTAAAGCGAATGTAATTTTTTTCTAGTTTTTAAAGGCTGTAAGTATTTTTGATGGAAACTATTTTTAATTTTAGAAAATAAGATGTTGTTAACTAAATACCTATTATTACTGAAACCGCTTTTGAAATTGAATTTTAGCATAAAACTTATTGAATATGTTATTAACATCTTAATACACTTTATATATACTTTTTAGTTATTAGGACTTTGGCAAAAATTAAAAGTAAATTTAAATTGTATAATTCCAGGCTGAAGGGTGGCACTTAAGCTACGAAGCCATATCATTCACATTGTTTCAACTGAAACCGATATTATGTACGTTGTCTCAACTGTCTATTGTCCTCCAGTGGCAAAGCTATACGTCTGCGGATTGACAACGCTAGAAACCGAATTTCGATACCCGTAGTGGGCAGAGCACAGATAGCCCATAGTGTAGCTCTGTGCTTAACTTCAAATAAACAAACAAACAACGTCTATCATGTCCATAAAATAATTTATCTATCTATATTTTTCAAGCGCATAAGATGTCTGAATCGAAGTGCTAAGTAAATGTAATGTGTAAAATAATCGTGCCATAAGATATAAAAATATAACCACTATGTGAAATGTCAGAACCTCAAGTATATTTATATGTCACAACCTTCAACTTTAGTTTATTAGTACAAGTAGAATGTCGATTATGTAGATATAAGGCTCCTTCCATGTCAAAAGATGGCATATAATCTCAATAAGTGTTTCGCGAGAATTCTTTTGTTTGCTTGTTTTAGAGCTTTGGTGTAAAGCTAAAAAAATGCAGCTTCGAGCTTTTTTATTTTTTATGGCGTTTTGACTCTTGAAAGCGAGACACAATTACATAAAGAAAAGAAAATTGACAGATATAATATTTTTTTTAAAGAGAAGACGAACATTAATTTTTACGTACTATTGGAAACAGACAAACTATGATGTAACTAGTGAAGCCTTCTTGGATTTAATCTGTGACCATATTGAACATGTAGGTAACGAACGACGTATATAAATCAGACATAATTAACGGTGATTTGCTCTAAGAAAAGTCTGACAAAAATTTGCTTCAGTAAATCGGAGACGTTAATTGTTTTCTCCGTGATAAATTCGATGATTTTTAACGTGACTTTTTCTACGTGAAACAAACAGAAATTGTAAATAAAGTTAAGAGAGGACGGATGACGCAGATGTCTCATTTAAGATAAATCTGAAGAAAGATATCCACAAAATATCTGTCGCACCACATGACTTCGTCAGTGAAAGTAACACAATTTTATTTCATGTTTCATCTGTGAGAGAAAAACAAAAAGTATTAATTAAGAAAACATGAGCATTTTACTTACAATGAAATTCTGACAAAATTCTTTGTTATCCCATCACGTTGCTTCTGTCACTAGATTATCAACTGTTTCGATTTAGAGGTTTGCTTACATCGTCGATAGCAAAAAAAAGAGAGTGAGAAAATGCTAAAGAGTGTTTTTAAATTTTGTTGTGAGCATATGTTTTTTAACGAAAAGAAAAACGTCAAGAAAAATCATAGATACAAAGAAATGCACCACCCCCACCCCCCGCTGTATCATCGGTAAGACTGATGAGGGTTTAAACGTTCAAAATCTGGTTTCGATACCTCGATGGGCAGAACACAGATAGCCCAATTTGCATTGTGCTGAGCAAAACGCGAAGAAGTGTTCGCTAAATTCACGAAGAAACGAAGAGCGAAAACAACCGATTAGGAATTCTCTTCTTGGTTTCTTTTTCTTGTAAAGAACAGAAACAAAGAACGGGGATAAAATGGAGCAAATGAAAACAAATAAAGCTAAATGCAGTCCTGAAGTGAGAAGCTTAAAGAAAATAAACCAAAATGAATGGTGAATAGCTACGTCATGAAGATGCAAAAAGATTTAGGACATTGTTTTTATAAAAGAAAAGCTTCAAAAGTGGAATCGAGGACATGAAGACTGCATGACCAAAGAATAGGGATTAAAAATCTGACAGATTATTTAAGATCTGAGCATACAAAATGTAATTTTTCTGGATGAAAGAGCAAAGAAAGAGTATTAAAGAAGAAAGTAAATACGAATACAAAATATTACAAGATTGAGAATCTTTCGTAGCTAGAAACCGATCAGACTACAAAAAGGAAGAAGGAGAGATCCCAGTAATAACTACGAAAACTGGTTTAAACTAAAAAACAACAACAAAAAATCTTCTTCGACAGATTCTCCCTGTTCCCAGAATTTCATCAGAAATGAATGAGTCTATGTGCAGAAGGAACAGAAATTCTGGGAATGATGCAAGCCATATTTCGTTCGTAGTAATTCTACATGCTTAACTATTATCTGCATTACACGATCATCTCTGTTTAGCACTTGACTAAAGAACAATTTAGCTACAAAAGCTTGTCTCTTTATTTATTAATTATTTGTTAATTTAGATTAATTATATTATATATGTATATATCTGTTCCTACATGAGTAATGTTAAAACATATTGGCAAACAATAATTTATAGGCATAATGAAGTAGATAATTTTTGGAGGAACATACTACGTGTTTCGACAAAACCTTGTTCTATTACATTTTTAACACTGCGTTCTTAATCTAGTCCCTTAGGGATTTTCAATAATTAGAAGAGTGTATAATAAAAGTATTTCAACCACACTGTATTCACTCATATCAGAGCTTTTCAGGCCTGGCAATTATTCTGATTTAGAAATAATTATCTCCTAAGAAATAATTACTATTCAAGAGTGCTCGAAGATTTAACAATCTTCCTTCACCCTGCTCGTGGCATAAGGCTAAATTTCAATTAATGGTCAGCGGAATAATGAGCCGTATGGGCGAAGAAGAAGTAATAATAATTAATTAATTAATAATAATAATAATTACATATATATATATTTCCGTATATATACGTATGATGGTGAGGCAAGTATGCGGAAGTGAAGACAAGTCCAAGGCGTAGCAGAGGCCGGTTGATCTTTGAAGAAGGAGTAAGTCGGCAACCGATTTTGACAAGTTATCGAAACAAAATAAAGCAAACGAGCCTTTACAGGGCCTGGCGGGGATCAGTAGATCCAAGTGCCAAGACGGGTATCTATAGATCCAATGCCAAAGAGTATGATGTGGGGGAAAACGGGAGTACCCCGAGAAAACCCACTTTCACTAGTCGGGACCAAATAGAAGCCCGACTAGTACCCAGGTGAAGATCTAGTGACGGTTTGAGGACCTGGAAAGATACTGAACAATGAGATGGTTAAGCAAAGTATATAATATGTTATAAGTAGTTCTGTGAATCATAGAGGTGTGGTAGTGGTGTTGTGTATCATGTTATATGGGGATAGGTATTTGTG
>NW_013668652.1:31656-51998 GCF_000517525.1 Limulus polyphemus | reverse complement strand
TGTGTATCATGTTGTATGGGGATAGGTATTTGTGGTGTTGTGTATCATGTTATTTGGGGATAGGTATTTGTGGTGTTGTGTATCATGTTATATGGGGATAGGTATTTGTGGTGTTGTGTATCATGTTATATGGGGATAGGTATTTGTGGTGTTGTGTATCATGTTATTTGGGGATAGGTATTTGTGGTGTTGTGTATCATGTTATTTGGGGATAGGTATTTGTGGTGTTGTGTATCATGTTATATGGGGATATGGTTTAGGGGTAGCGGCAATTATATGAAATTCGGCTGTGAGTGAATTTCGGTGGGTGGCTTTTTTGTAGTATTTGGCGGCGCGTTTAAAAATGCGGTCTTGTATAGTGTGTAGTGATGTGTGTTTTTCAACGTAGCACGCGGGTGTAACGAACAGGGTAGTCGTCGGAATACTATTTATAGAAGCCATTTGTTACAACAACAATTATTATGGCGTTAATGCCTTTTACAAGCTGGCGAAGCATGATAATAATTAATTATACTTGTCGTAAGATATTATGTTACGCCTGTTATATTTCATAACACTACACTCTTAATCTATGGCCTTAACAACTGTTGTTGTAAGAAATTACTTAGATAAATAGTGTTCCGGCCAATACTGAGTTCGTTGTATCCCAGCCTGCCTGAAGAGCTCTGATTTGAGTGAAACGCGTCTTCGACAATGGATATGAGAAATATAGTGTGGTTGAAATACCATTATTATACTCTTTTTATAATTCTTGAAAATTCTTAAGGGACTAGATTTAGAATTTAGTGTTAAAAGTATAACAGGCATAAATATAATTTCTTATGATAAGTATAGTTAATTATTATCATGCTTCACCAACTTGTAAAAGGCGTTCACACCAGATCATTGATCTGTCTTCTTCAGATGTTATCTATAGATAAGCATGCAGGGTTTATATACGAGTACAAAGACAAGCGACGCAAGGGTTTAATGTTAAGGAATGATGACACATAATGACAACATTATACATAAAGCAATGTCAAGACTGGTCGAGTGTGTGAGCGAAAGGTAGGTAAATAAACTCAGCCAAATGAACGTGCACTACTGTTAGAGACAATAGTTTCTCATTACTCACAAACGCCCGCATAAAAGTACTCAAACAATTCAAGACACTACAACTCTCGCACTCGTAAGAGGTGATAGAGAATGGGCAAGCAATCTTGAGAAGGATAAATACATTTGGATACTGTTGTTCATCACATAATTTCAGTAGTTAATAAAGACATTTGGATACTGTTGTTCATCACATAATTTCAGTAGTTAATAAAGACATTTGGATACTGTTGTTCATCACATAATTTCAGTAGTTAATAAAGACATTTGGATACTGTTGTTCATCACATAATTTCAGTAGTTAATAAAGACATTTGAATACTGTTGTTCATTACACAATTTCAGTAATTAGTCAAGACATTTGGATACTGTTGTTCATCACATAATTTCAGTAGTTAGTAAAGACATTTGGATACTGTTGTTCATCACATAATTTCAGTAGTTAATATAGACATTTGGATACTGTTGTTCATTACACAATTTCAGTAGTTAATAAAGACATTTGGATACTGTTGTTCATCACATAATTTCAGTAGTTAATAAAGACATTTGGATACTGTTGTTCATTACATAATTTCAGTAGTTAATAAAGACATTTGGATACTGTTGTTCATCACATAATTTCAGTAGTTAGTAAAGACATTTGGATACTGTTGCTCATTACATAATTTCAGTAGTTAGTTGCACGCACATGGTTAGATCTCCATCAAGACAAATCTTGATCTATCACTTTAGGAGAGGGGAGGTCATTTCTGTACAGATGAACGAGCTCATCTAACTTAAATTCGTCTTTCTCACAAATAACTGATGACATTAAGTTGAAAAGCCTTGAACAGGTAAGTGAAAAATTAGAAAATTGTACTTCTAGTTTATTTTGAAAATGATATACAAATGGAATAGCCAGGTTAAACTTGAACTAATGAGGAGGTAGCTGTGTTAGACCTGTGCTGCTGCCTAGCGCAATTCTCGGTATTGACCCAACCTGTTCAACCATGCGGATAGCATGTGCATATATGTATATATTTTCCCTTGAATACAATGTCCATGTCATCGTGGATTCTACTATACACATTTCTTTCACCATCTACTAAAATATAAGCTTCAGTTGTACCTATATTTCGTCTTTGCAGTTTCACACTAACAACATATAGATGTGACAATTGGTACACAAAGAAGAAAGTTACAATAAAATTAAATTCTGTGCCAGTATGTAATAACGATGCTGCAATATTTGGTAGAAAACATCTGTAGGCTTCATCCCTGTCTGCCCAACGCGTCACATGTAAACCTGACAATGGTTTTCCTCTTTCATCCTCTAGTATTTTCTTAGTAATGATTTATGTTAATAAATCTTTTTGAAATGTACTTTAAGTATCTGTTAGATTCTTTCAATTTACTTAAAATATTTTTCCCGTTAATAAATTCAAATGAGTATACAATATATTAAGTTTAGACCGTGGCCACTGCAATGGATATAATTGGCTAAAGGAGCCCTATTTCTGATTAGCTTTGTATTCAAACTTCTCTCTACACATAAAGGCAGTGCCATCATAACCTACCCTTAGTTTTTCTTCTGACAACCCAAGTTTCTTTAATGTCATCAGTATGATGTCTGCAGTGAATTCTCCAGTCATTCTAGTGAGATGACAGAACTCGATGAACTTCTCCCTCATGTCTTTATTACTTTCTTCAAATATGATACACAGAGGTATCTGCTCCTTATCATGAATCATCCCTCATCTGCCATAATAGCATAGAACCCACCTTTAGTGATATCTTAAATAATCGTCTTCTGAGTAATGATTTAACGATTATTTAAATCACTTCATTTTGAATTTTTTGGCTAAGATAAGTGGCATTTTTCTCTGGGGGCTTCTAAACGTTTCTTCAAAAGTTAGTTTGATTCTGCTATAGCTTTGAGGAGTGCTAGAAAATTCTCATGGTTACTAACCATATCTATGTGTTCAATTTTGCCTCTTAGGCCAATCCACTGTCAATCACAAAATGAAACTGCTTTGCTTACACACTTGATAATTTCTATATTTTCTGAGATGTTTTTCTGGGTCTCTTTATCAAATATGCATGAAAGTGCCTCACTCGGATTTTCTACTAACCTAGAAAACATCTTTGTATTTTGCATGCCATTACAGGGGTACTGTGTTTCAGTATGCCTTTTCAGTGCTTCACTAATGTTAATCCATCTAGTGGATGGTTCGTTTACAAGCATCCCTTTATCAGAGCATTCATCGCAAAACATACTGTTGCGTCAGCGAGGTCACGTGACTAGTATCACGCCACCTCATTCTAGAAATATCCTGTTCCTTCGTGAATGCTCTAGCATTTACTAGAGATGTGTTAGTCTTGTATATATAAGACAGTCACATCGTGACGGAACCAATGAGTAATTGAACTGCAGTCAGAGTGTGTGTAATTGAACTGAGTATTGTTGAAGTCGAGCACGTGAGACGTTCGTTGAGAATTATAGCGTTTGCTATAGCGCGACTGTTGAAATTAAGTGTATCGTAAAGTTGTATTCGGAAAGAATAAACCAGTTTTATTTAAGAAAGGACTTGTGTCGCTAAAGTTTCGTCGGAACGAATTTACGGAAAATTAACTAACGAACGGAGACGTAACAATACATTTCTTTTATACATTTTTATATATCAATTTTCTTGCATAGATTTGATATTAGACAGGGAAATGTTTGAAGATACTAGACCTTAATTTCAGCTGCAGATTTTATAACAGCTCTATATATTTTTATTCATAAATGTAAATAACACTAGATTGATCAATCACTACTCTTTATCGATGAGAGGCATGTGCGCATGCTGCCGCCATTGTTATGTGTTGAAGTTCGAACCGGCAGACAATGTAAAATATCTGAGAGTAACAGTCATCCGTCTAAATCACGACCCGAAAGAACGAATGGAACACAGTGTTATGCCTTTAACTACTTAAATGTATTTTCAAAGTATATATACGAGTCTTTTTTTTCTTGGACCTATGAGTCTACGACTTGAACTTCTCTTCCTTATACCTCTGATGTTAAACATAACAAACCAGCCCAATTGAAACAGTATATTTTGATTTCACAAGCATTCTTACCATATATGTCAAAATGTCGTGAAAAGAAGAATTTTGTTATATATGGAATTGACGAACATGCCCGCGCAACATCAGTTGGAATAGACAACCACTACTTTGATATAGAGAGGCTTCTAGTTCAAATCTTCTTCAACGTGCGTTACCACCATATTATACGCTTGGACAACATGAAGCTACAAAGCCAAAAATTGCGTCACAACAGAAATTACAGAGAGCCACGCACCTGCGTGTCTGTCATAGCTTCAAGAGGAAAGAACCTAGAAACCTGAAATTTTGCACCCATACTAAGTGGACACCGAGTGTTTGTACCTGGGTATTATCATTTATCTACGTACGTGCGCATCCTTTTATGCGAAAAATCAAATAGAAAAGAAATGTGACTGTCATAGCTCCAAGAGGAAGGAAACTAGAAACCTGAAATTTTGCACCCATAATAAGTGCCCCCTGAGGGTCTGAACCTGGTTATTATTACTTATGGAGTACCTTTCTAATGAGGCTAACTAACGAAAAACTACATAGAAAAGAATTGGTTCCTTGTATAACTTCTAATATATAAAAAAGCCAGTGCGTTTCGGTAACAATGACTTTTATATCATGTTACTTATCAATAAAAGTATAACTTAATATTGTTGTTAAAAGGCTATGTACTGGAATTATAAACTACAGAATTGAAATATATATATATATTTGTTGTTTTCTAATTTAGAGGCTCCGTTAATTAAAAAATTTGTATTTTATTATTTAAGTTTAAAATCAGAGGACAAGTCAGAGGGAAGGTTACCTTTATATACAAGCCACTTCCCGTAAAGGAGAAACAAAAGTATATAAGTTAAACTTTTATGCTTAAATGTGTTCAGAATACACACACTGACATAGTCATCTAAAATAAACCAAACTAATAACCGAGCAAAGCTGGGTACTTTCACTAGTATTTGTTTTAAATTTCGCGCGAAGCTGCACGAGGGCTATCTGCGCTAGCCGTCCCGAATTTAGCAGTGTAAGACTAGAAGGAAGGCAGCTAGTCATCACCACCCACCGACAATCCTTGGGCTATTCTTTTACCAACGAATAGTGGGATTGACTGTCACATTATATCGCCCCCACGGCTGAAAGGGCGAGCATGTTTGGTGTGACGGGTATTCGAACCCGCGACCCTCAGATTGCGAGTCGAGCGCCCTAACCACCTGGCCATGCCGGGCCGGGCTTTCGCTAGTGATTGAATAAAATTTGACATAGATGTTCAAAAGAAATATTCATCTGACATCTGGCTATAACTTGAATGAAATATTTACCCATGAAAATTATAAAACTAATTAGTTCTTCCTTTCTTTGAGGAATTTGTGGATACTTTATTAAAAGCGGCTGTACTTTCAAAGGTTTTAAAGATCGGTTTATGGTTAAATTGGATTTTTTTATATTCTTACCACAAAAATGAAGTTTGGAGTAAGGGCAACAAAAAATGTGTTATAGTAGTATGATTTTACAATGTAATTAAAACATGTTTGCCTTATAATAACTGTAATTGAATAGTGTTTAGAATGTTATTACAGTGTAATTAAAAAATGTTTGCCTTATAATAACTGTAATTGAATAGTGTTTAGAATGTTATTAGTGTAATTAAAAAATGTTTGCCTTGTAATAACTGTAGTGAAATAGTTTAGAATGTCTGTAGTAGTATGTTTTTACATTGTAATTTTAAAAATATGATAACTGCAGTGAATAGTGTTTTTCTTTTATAAGTAAATTACTGTTTTTTTTATCTCTACTGTACATAACTACATGTCACCCATCCTTATGTTTAAAAATCTCTACTGTTTTTTTTATCTCTACTGTACATAACTACATGTCACCCATCCTTATGTTTAAAAATCTCTACTGTTTTTTTTATCTCTACTGTACATAACTACATGTCACCCATCCTTATGTTTAAAAATCTCTACTGTTTTTTTTATCTCTACTGTACATAACTACATGTCACCCATCCTTATGTTTATAAATCTCTTCATGGAATGAGTCAAGGCTTCTGAATGATTTATTCTTAGAAAGAAAAATTAACATGTAAGACACCTGTTGTTGTTGAACTTGTCCACGTGTTTAACTGACACTTTTGATTTATAAAATGTAAGTGACAGCTGCAGTGATGTGTTCTGTAAACATCTGTGGAGACATTTCCATTATAAGCGTTTGACTTACTAAGAATAACAAGGATGTACATCAAGGGTGAGAAGGTGTTCCATATCAATACTTTTAAATAAAAATAGAAAACATATTGTAATGCATTTATATAACACTAAATTATCTCTCTTTTTCTCTCTCTATATATATATTAACATAATGAAGATTTAAGCAGTACTCAACAGCAAGAAATTACAGATAACTTCATATCAAGAATGAAAAGCCTCTAGTTGAAAATTAACATATTTCACTAATAACTTTTGGTTTATCATCTGCTAGTGCAGTTATTTTGGGGATTTTTAATATTAATTTTCAGTTAGGTAATTCTATACATATTTCATAATACATTACTTAATACAAGATGTAAAGTTAATAAAACTGTTCCAAAACATTACACATGTTACTTACACACAGATTTTCAATAATTATGAAATCCATATCAATGTCACACGTCTGAAAAAATCTAAAGCATTTTATAACAAACGTTTGGCTTGCAGCTGTATTTCATACGTCTTGAAGTTAAAAATAAACATCATATTTTGTGATAAATTCAGATAGAAAAGTAAAAGTGCAAGAGAAAATAGCTGAAAAACAATTTCACCAAGTTATACCAAAGATGCCAGATACACAGAAAGTATTATATAAAACACATTTTAATTTAAACTGTTACCAAAGGGATCACATACACTAATCATCACAGTATGCTACTAAAGCTTAGGCAAGTGTTAAAAACATACAATTATACAATGTTATGGCTATATCTCTAACTTGGAAAATATCTTTAATCAGATTCATTACAAAATTCCCGAGTATATAGCTATATTTACACATCATAAAATAATCTAATATACTATAAGCATTCACTTGTGCTAATCATATTAAGCATGTTACACTCAGCAGATCAGTTATAGGAACATGAATGTCTTCCCTCATAGTGTTGTTGCTCAGAATAGCCTTTGTGATAGCTTAGAACATTGATTATCAACTGGTGCACCATGAGATGTACAAGTATGATCAGGAGTTAAATTTGAGTTCCTAGTCTTATGAATGGAATGTCAAAGTGGGAGTTCCAAGTTTAACCACTGGTTATGAACTTCCTTGAGCAGGGACAATTTGACTGCTCTACATTAATATGTCATCAGCTGCATATGTGGGCCTTGAGGTGCAAAATATCAAGAAATTTTAGTCTAAAATTAATTCTACATTGTAAATACTGACTAGAGGAAGAGCTGATACAGACAATATATCACTTTCCCACCTTTGTTATTTTAGCTGAAATAAAGTGTTGTTTCTTTTTCAACGTAAAACAAAAATGTGTTTACTTTTCATTTCTTTTGGTAACATTTGACCTTTTTACACATTACAAATATATTTGTTTAAATCATATTATTTCTGTCATAAATAATGTCAGCCAGGTGTGCTTGGGAAACTACAACAGTCAGTTACCTGATAAACTTTATGAATTATAAGACTGGAGCACAGGCACAAACAAAAGAAAACATTTCACACACATTTCAAAGAAACCAATACTCCAAATTTTAAGAAATAAACACAAAGCATGCAATCAACTGTTTCATAACACATTAGAATTTCTTAAAAAGTACAAAGCATTAAGAATACAAATACTGATAATGATAAAAAAATAACAACTCACAGAACAAAAAGATATACAATTGGAAATATTTAAACTTGAGCATGCGCCTCATTTAGACTAAAATCTGTGTGAGGCTACAGCTAAACCGGCACATATGGTCAATGACACATGAATTCTCTTTTTCTGAGATGTGTAAGAGAATTTTCTTTTTTCTGTGTTACTTGACAAATTTATTTTAGGACTAATTTTATGTTTTACTTGAGCTTGTTTATGATTATATTTAGCCCAACAAAAGACTTAGTACTTTTGTTTTTTTAAGTGATGTTTCATTGATTGTTTTTTTGTTGTTTTTAGAGAACTGTTAAAACAATGTAATTGAACTTAACAATTTTTTTATACTTATTCTTAGAATGCAAAACACACTAAACAACTCACACCACAATTTAATAAGCCACCTATACATACATGCATGTACACAAGAAAAAAAAAGTAAGAAGTCATTACCCACAATATACACAAAATAAAAACCTATCACAAAAAGTTAATTTGATAAATCACAATATAAACTAACACAGGAATTTTATGTTTGCTTACAAGTGGAAGAAAAAATATCTCCATCTTGAAAGAAATAGGGTTAAAGAAAATATATAAAAAATAAACAACCACATTCAAAAGCACCAAATTAAGTATATAATGCATGATATAAGGAAATTATCAACAAATATGAAATGCAGTGAGCACCAAAAGAAAGAAAATCAACAGCTCATTCAACAACCCAAGGAAAACCCACCAACAAAACAATATCCAATCTCTGATTAAATCTGTTGTCTTTACAATCAATCATGGTAAGAATTAAGAAAATCCTAAAGTTACTCATCAGGTTGAAGCATGAACACACAAATCCAGCAAGAAAACTGGAACTATGAGCCATGACAACTACTGAAATAGATACCTATAATATTACATGGAACTGTTTTATAACATATTAATGCATTTTCCTAGCTTTGCTTGTATAAGCTATTCCATAGAGTTATATTTAAATTTTCAAATGTTCACTGATTTCAAGTTTATCATGATAATTAAATTAATTAACTTACAAGGTCAGTGTGATACCTCAGTGAAAAAATATGTGCCAAACCCATAAAGAACCTTGTTAAACAGACATGTTGGTTTGTAATATTAATTAAAACATTCTACAGCAACAATAACCATTCTTTCTCAGAGCTTCTTTATTTATCTGCCATGGATTTCCTTTCACTTATCTTTTAAAAACAAAAAAAAACCCCTTTCTATCTACCACCCCTTTGCCTTCTCAACTTTAGAATCCTGAAGTTAGCACTGGAATTGTTGAAACACACCTAATGATGATGAAATCTTATAATGTTTGTTTTTTTTTCGTATCAAACTTCCTTTTTTATATAGTACTTGTTTTAGTTTTCAGTATTAAAAATAAAATAATGTACAACATGTCTTCAGAAGATATGTAAACTTTTGCAGAAATTAAACACATCCTACATATTATTATTAGATATATTTATATATAGATGTATACAGATTGAGTCTGCCAACAACTAATGAATGAAATCTGTTAATTCAATAATAAAAAAATTGGGCTATCATTGTCTGAAGACGAATTATAATTCTCACTCTTGAAATAGAAACTTAACCGTATCATCTTAAAAGGCTTAAGTGGACTTTAAAACAAATTTTAAATCTGTACGTAAAAGCTGTTACAGTCTGTACACTCAACAACACAGCAATATGCTAGGAATTGTAACGTAATAGAAGTTTAAGGCATGTACACAATAATTTGCAGGCTGTTCATTTCTTACATTATCATAGAACTGTAACTGCTATAAATAAGTTTTTAATACATATGTGTATAAATTGTATGTAAATGTAGCTGAAGAAAAAAAAAGATACACTTAACTTTCACAAGATAATGTTAAAATCTAAAGTGGTTTGCTCACTAAAAATTTTATAACCATGTCTAAAATTCACAATCATTCACTTTTTTCAATGGATTCAACAACTGTATCCTTAATTTATCCTTTCACATCTTATTTGTAGATCTTAGTGTAGATCTCAACATTTAAACATACTCAGAAGGTTTTAATGTGCATGTAAAATACTATTAAGAAACTACATAGGTTAATATGTTCCACATTTTTCAATAAAAAATGCTCCAGAAATATTGCACTTCATTCTGAATTAACTTATTAGTTCTTATGAAGCCATATTAGATAAATTTACAATTTTTAACAAAATAATAAGGCCCAGAAAGACTTGGGATATTATCATTATATATTTACTTATTTAGATTATAGGGCTTAAAATCTTACTTCAATGAAGAAAACACTTCAATTAAAATTGAATGTGTCCAAAACTATTAAAAACGAGACACACACCAATGAAATTTAAAATTTCCAAATACTTAAACAGTCTCATCAAATAGAAAATACTCATTATGAGAGCTAAAAAACATTAGGCCTACACAATGTTTAAAAGAATATTTCATTTGAAAAATTTATTCCTCAATGTTAAAATATAAGTTTGAAACTATCACTTTTTTTCATATGTAAATCATCTGAAATTAGGAAATTTTACTTTTTTGTATTTGTAATACAATTGAACTCACAAAAATAAAAAGCTTTAAGCATATTAAGCTTCATTGTTAACCATTTGGAAAATAATACCTAAAATTGTGACTAAAGCTTCAACTTACAAAAGCTAATTGAAGATATGAAGATATTCGTACTAAGCATCCATTAAGAACATTACACATTTTAAGAAAAATAATTTCCCCTTTTTAGAATATTATTAAGTAAATATATACCCAATTTTAATGCCTGTAAAAGTGCCTTTTTGTAGGCCATAAGTAAAATCCAAATAACAGGAAGAAATTAACCACAAAAGTACAAGCTCTTTTAACAAGTCATAAAAGCATTCAAAGAAGTCCACTGTTAAAATATTCTTAACTTTGACTTTGATCTTTTGTTACATACATATAAAAAGAATATTTTTTTAATTTCTCTTACAAAATTTTAGACTATTAATACACTTGTTAGGTTCTACCACACTAATAGAAAATTATGATTTTTTTCACTAGTATATACATATACAATTTATTTCAAATATCTCACTATCGGAAAAGAAAACTTTTGGTCCAGGCCTTCTCAACAGTTAAAACTTCACCTGTGCAAAACCTAAAAATTTTTTAATTAAATCTGAAATTTCTGTATTATATTTTTTAAATAACAACTCAATGACAATAATTACTATTAGAATAGATTTCTTGATGATCTCTAAAAAATGGCCTTATTTTAAAATATTTTTGATTTTCCACTTTTTTAACAAATACACAAGTTATGCAATGGCTTTTAATCATTTAATGGGTTCCTGATATTAGATAAATTCCCATATATAGGTTGATAGTTTCATTGAGGTAAATATAAACCCAATCAATAAAAATAAACATTATAGTCAAATAACAACTCAATAAAGACTTAAATAAGTTTCATAAAATTAAATATTTAATGAAAACTAATTTAAAAAACAATAGTACCAAGAATGATGGAAACAACCATAATACTATCAGTTAATAAATCACTAAATATTAGTGAAGATGACAACTCAAATTTATAAACTTATAAACCAAACTTGTATCCAATTTGCACTCCAAATATTAAATTTAAAACTACTTTCTAAACTAAACAAATACAAACTGCAAAATTTGTTACAATAACATACAATATTGACAGTTAGTAAGTAATACACATAGCAACTGCAAAAATGTAAACACATTTTCTTAAAAAAAAGCTTTTTTTTTTCACAGTAATGTATTATGTAGGAACAAAATACATTATAAACAATTAGTATACAATTTACACCTAAATATTTTCTGTATTTCACAAAACTACATCTAGAGAAATTACTTAACATAAGAAACTATGGGAAATGTAAAAAAAGCCATTAACAACTCAAAAGACTTGTTCCATTGTGCATATATCCCATTTGTAATTTTGCTACATGACAATTCTTTTTGACAATTAGTACAATTGGCTGAGTACAGCCAAAGATGTGGCTTTCGTTTTCCAACATTTGTATGCAATATTCCACTGATGCTTAAAACATGTCCTCTTCTTAAGTTAACTATAAAGTCTTTGCAATGATTATCCACTTCCAGGATCAGCTCTGTAAACATCTTTACAGAGCTCATTTTCAGAGTTACTTGAAACTGGTAACTAGTCCAATTTTCCAAGTCACACCAAGAAATATTATGTGAAGCAAATAAATGGCACCTTTCAAATTCCATTGGTGCAAATGTTGCTTCATCACATACAAAATGGTTTCCAATGAAACATTCTATATAATTAGCAACACATCTGGGAAGCAAAGACACTAAAGTTTTCACTCTGTTTACTTTCCTTGCTACATTAACAAAATTAACAATTCCTTCTCCAGTTATTCCAACTCCTTCAAACTGGCTACAACCTATTTCAACCTCTGCCATATTTGTGATATCCCATGCTGGCTGGTGACAAACATGAATATAGTCATCCCAGGGGAGTACCACACCCGAAGTTGGTAAAATGTGATTGTGTGTTATCAAGGTACTAACTGCTGTAAGAATAAAAAAAATTAAGAAGCCATACTTCTCTCTGTACTTAGAACTCTTATTCAAAACCATGAAAACAAATTTACTTGGTTTGTACAAGGCAGCTAGAATAAGGAAAGTACTAGTATAAAATGAAAAACTGGTCATAAAAAGAGCACAAATGACAATACCAGCTGTTATTAATTTCCAAAAAATTCCAGTTATTGTGGTAAGCATTAAAATAACAAAGCAAGACAGGAACCCTAATGTACCATGATGAAGCTCTAACTCATTCTCAAGTATAACAAGTTTTGTGACAGAAAACCATGCAACTGTAATTAAATGCGGTACCAATATCTGTAAAAAACCCTTACAATTTCTACTTTTTCCCAAGGAAATATACAAAATTATCAGAAAAATACCACTTAAAAGTCTGAAAAAGTTCAAATAAATTTTTAAATGTAAACCCAGTTCCATATATGGCACAAGTTCAAAATAATCACACCAACCCATAGTTAATCTTTTCCAATAGCCTAAATTACAGAGAGAAAAAATGGCATGAATTACATATGATATCTTGATATAAGATGACGAAGTATACCCAAGTTCTGATTGCTCATTACACATCACCATAGTAGTGCAGAGAACTCCAGCACACAAAAACAGTACATTTGTGGTAACAAATACATTCATGCTGTAAGGAATTAAAGTAATGAATACCATAAGGCAAAACACAAAACATACAAATGGCAAAATTTTCTTTCGTTCATACTTAGTTACAATATCATTTGCTGGCAACTGTGGTTCTATTATCAACAGTGTTTGAAGCCATTCATTTAAATTATAAAAGCCACTGTTTAACTTTAAAATGATAGAAGTTGCTGAAATCATTCCTAAACAAGCCAAGACACCTAATGCAAAGAATACATCCCCAACTTGTTTTGTTGAGTTGATATGATATACTCCAACAAGTTCATTTAAAATAAAGAGGAAGCTGAGGGAGAGTAAAAATGTGGCAGGAAATAAGTAGGTCTTAGTTTCTTTCTTGATATTTTCAAAAGCAATTTTCAATATGTTCTTCAGTACATTTATTACTTTGAATATAAAATGAGATGGTGCTAAAGAATCCATTGCATTGTGAAGATCTATAGTTGGATTTTCTGATCGCAAGCATTTCAGAGTACACTCAATCACATTCTTTTTAGTAACATATTTTGCCTCGTCAATGGCATTCGTTCCTTTAGCAAATTCGGGAAATTCCTCTGGGAACTGTTCATTCAAATGCTCTTGAACATCACAACATCCTTCAATTTTCAACCTATCCACTCTCATTTTGAAGTATCTTAAGGAGATGGCTTCTGAACACAAGTATCCTGCCACTGAGCTGAACAGTTTGCTACCAATTTTATTTGCTGCTTTTTCATTTTGTGACCTTCCTAAACAATTCTCTACTTTTTCTCGATTTTTCTCTGTAATTCCTATCCCACTTTTATAACATTCATCCAATAACTCTCGTGCCTCTTCATGCTCTTCAACTGCTGCCCGAAGAAGCCAATAGACAGCAATCTCAGCACTTTCACAATCGTTTCCTCTGGCAGAGTCACTTAATAAGTTCTTTGCTACAGATACTTGACTTTCTTTACAGCCTTCTTCTGCAAGATGGTAACGTAAGAGATGGACAGAATTCCAATTTACATTCTGTGGTGCATGTACTTGCCATGTCTTCCTTGCTGTTTTCTTTAATGCTGAACCATTTTTTATCTCCATTGGCTATCCTAAGCGTTTTTAAATTTCTATAGTTCTTTAAGCTTAAACGAATGTAGTTTACTAGTTAATAACTTCGTTTCTCTTTCCCTTTCAGTTCTCAACAGATGCATTTGACGTAAAGTAAGTTAGGCTTACCTAACGTCCTATATTAAATTTAAAGTTGCACTGTTGCAGGTGGTTCGTGAATGCAACTTATACTTATAGATTGTGCTTCAGACCTATCTTTGAAATTTCTAAAACACTAAGTTGTTGAAATTTGGACTTACATACTGCATGCACGTTTACAGACTGTCATCATAATGGTTTAAAACACCTACGTAAAAATTGTTCCTATTAGTCATTAAGTAGCACCGGTTATCAAACATGTTGTTCCACAAATTCGTATCTTTAACACTAGAGCGCGCAATTATCACGTGACCATATGAAGACAGGGGGAATCCAATAATATTACCAAAATGAGCAAGTGTCATTTCATATTTTGTAAATCATATTTACTAGAGGTAGGATATCAACTGATATAGGCCTTTCCCATAGGCCTAAGATACGTGGAGATGTTACTGTTACTTTTAAAGAAGAACTGAATTTACTAACAACGAAGAAGCTGTTTTCTTAGATCACTCAATAAAATAAGTTTAAGTGGCTAATATCTTAACAGTTACCGATATAATGGCTGGAGCCGGCTTGAATGGGTAATGAAGAAAAACTTTAATATAAGTTTAACATAACAGCAAATGTACAATGTTTCGACAAGGTTTTGTCATCATCAGGTTTGAACGTCGTGTAAACGCGTGCAGCAATCATCTGGAGTTTTTAAAACATTGTTTTTAATCGAATAATTCAATTGTGAAGACGTTTATAACTGTATTAATAGGAAAGGGGACTTGTTTTCTTAGCTGGTGCTTGCATTTGATTTAGATGTGTGCATTGCGTATACATCTTAAATAGGTGTATATAATTTACCGAATTGCATCAACAAAATGTTGTCAATTGCGTATCCTGAACACTTTAGTAAACTATACTCATGTAAATTTAGTATTAAGCAAACAATCCTTGAAAAATGAGTAATGTTTTGCTAATTATCCGACAATTCAAGTAACCTATAAATGTAAGATTGATACTATTTTTCTACATTGTTGATATATTCAATTTTAGTCGACTTTTGAATGAAATAATAACGCACTACAGGTATACCATAAAATTTACGGAGAGGCTTATGGCAGATTTACCATGCTGTTGCTTTACGTGTATTTGTTTACGCTTCACGTTTCGTTTTGGACGCCATCTTGGATTCCTCAGGTTAGCACAGCCTCTATCTTTTTTTTTTTTTTCGCTGAGACAAGAGTGCACGTTCTAGTGTTCAAAATATAACTCTATTTGTTGTTCTAGTCTTTATCTAACTTATTCCTGTGCTTTTGAGACGTTAGTACCAAACCCCTGGTGCCAGAGGCGTCCAAGCATTGACACACGGGACCCGTACCCCGATTCTATTTGACAGTGGTTCGAACCTCAGTTGATGTCTTGAAAAATCAGAAATAAACCATGATAAATACCATACTAAAACTCCAAACATTTCAGCGCTTATGGCCCAAGCCCTGAATCTTTTAAATACATAACGACCTCTCTGCCTAATACCGCCGTGTCTTGACATAATTATAAAAAAAAGTATTATAATCTGTTTTCTATAAAATAAAACAGAGATACTTATTATTTTTCATTAGGATTCATGCTATAGATTGAATTTTAATCTATGATTTTTGTTCGCCAAAAATAACAACAACAAAGAACGAATTAGACTTTGGGGATAAGTAGACTCGTTTTTCACTATGATGCGTCAAGATGAGTTTTCAGAAACTGTTATTTGTCTGATCTCTCAATGGATTAGGGGGTAAGTTTAACGGCTTACAATGCTAAAAATCCAGGGTTTGCTTCCTCGCGGTTGACAGAGTGTGGATAATCGCAAGTATGGCTTTGTACTAAAAAAACAAGTATTGTCTTTCCAAACAAGTAATTTTGTCATCTTTTTCCCAGTTTCGTAATACGACATAAGGAAATTAAATCATTGAATTTGTCAATAGCTGTATTAAAGTTATGTCAACAAGATCAAGAATTGTGAACATTTGGGTTTGTATTAAGCACAAAGCTACACAATGGGCTATGGTCCACCACAGTTTCAGTGTTATAAGCCTTCGGACTTAGTGCTGAGTCACTGGGGGTGAATTGTGAAAGAAGTGTTTTACTGAAAGGCCTTGTATGGGAGGGCAATAAGTTTCCAGAGTTACAACGCTGGAATCTGGGGTTCAATTCACCGAAGTTCTGGGAGTACAATTTGCCATGTAATAAAGTATTTATGATCTACACTCTCAAAGTATAAAACATTTTCCATTTATTAAATTTTTTAATAACAACGTACATATTTCTTAGCCATGAACATTATTCAGGTATTAGCTCTGCACAAGCTACAAATGAACTGATAAAGTATAAGTTAGGTATCTAAATGGAATTTACGATGAAAGAATAGCGCATGGTGATAACAGAAGCTAGAAGATTGAGCATTATTGAATATACCATTGTTTAGTAATGATGAATAAAAAATATATAAAAAATATTAAATTATTAAAAATTTATATAAACAAACAATATACTACTTTGACTCAAATTATATGTCGGTATGTACCCTATTAAGTAGATGGATGCCTATTGAAACAGTTTCGTCCAAGGCTGTTTTAATGTGATTTCACATATTAAGTAAACTAAACAATTTAAAACTGTTTTTTATGTGTTTATCCCATCACACAAAACTAGATGAAATCCTAGCTAGGTTTATCAATCATGTGTTATACTGCACCAGATGTTTGGTTTTACGACTACACTGTCTCAACAAGTTAATTAAAGCCACCATTCGTATTGTATTTCACGAAAAAGGAAGTAAGTTAAGAAGATTCTTTAGATTAGTACACTCCATAAAACAATTAAAAGAAAATTGGAATTTTTAGTATTATAGTTATAATAAGGCAAAACCACTGTTATAAAATAATGTTAATCGTCACTCTCAGCTCATTCTGATCATAGTCAAGCATCTGATGAACAGTTGTGTTATCTGAAACACAAATTCTTTGTTAATCAGCCTATGCTATATATAATGATCTTATAATCATGTCTCATTTGTTGCATCAGAGTGAATCACAGAGTTTGAAGTACTCCCAATTATATGTTAACCTTGGCTAGAATATTTTATTCACCTGGAGAGTCGTCGAATCACAGCAGACGTTTGCAGATTAGCTACAAGTGTTTCAAACAGCCAGTAGTAGAACATAGAACTATCTCTAAACCAAAGGCAAGTTACCGAGACATCTGAACAAAGTATAACATTTTCCACAACACAAGTAGACGACTGATGTGGGCCAATTTTGGCTTGCACAATTATAAGGAATATAAAATGATAAAAACCCTATAACTCGAGTACTTTCGAAAGGTGTTTGCCCCTGAAGAAGAAGGTCCACCTTTCGAAAGCGCTCGGGTCATAGTCATTCACTGCTAAATTAGGGGCGGCTAGCGCAGACAGCCCTCGTGTAGCTTTATGCGAAATTCAAAAACAAACTTACGAAGAAAAAAATCAAAATAACTTCAATGGGTAAAACTACGTTTTGCAAGAAAAAAAATCTTCAATAGCTGCGGCTGTAATTAGTTTCGAATCGGTCAAGAGATGGAGTTATGAGCTAAAAGTTTCTACTTGAAAAACTCAGAGCCATTCTATGAACCGCTATGCCGCGGCTAAATAATATCTGTATGTATACCTATCAGACAGTCTGGATAACTTTATTCTCTGTGAGTTGATATACGATCCCTTCGTTTTCACTGTCTTTTACAATTATATTGCCGAAACTTCAGGCTGTTTCCTTCGGGCAGATATCAGGTCACTTTACAATTATACATCAGTATTGCTGCTATATAAGCTTTATAAACATACGGATGGTGAATCGATGTGATCTGTTTTTCATTTATAGTGAATTAACAGGAGCCGTTGAAACAATTCAACGGTAAATATACGTTTTTCCGTTCAATAAGACGACAGAGGAAGTTTCATTTTCTGCAGAATTCCTTCATTAAAAGAATTATTTTTGTTCGTAAATTCTTAGATCGATGAGAAATTTTAGGAATTGCAAAAAATTAATAACTTTCCTCTAACACACTTTTGAAAAGAAGCATTTTGATATATAAATGTTCTTGTACGATTATCCGTTTGGGAAATACAGAGCGTGACAAACAGACATTTGGCTGTCGTATATACACACACACACATAGATATATATATATGTATAATGGTTGGTTTTGTTTTTAATTATGCACAAAGCTACACAAGGGCTATCTGTGCTCTGCCCACCACGGGTATCGAAACCCGGTTTCTAGCGTTGTAAGTCCGCAGACATTCCGCTGTGCCACTGGGGGGGCGAATAATGGTTGGAGACGGCTTGAATGGGTAATGAAGAAAAACGTTCATATAAGTTTAACATAACAGCAAATGTACAACGTTTCGATAAGGTTTTGTCATCATCAGGTACTGATACATTACTAGTCTCAAAATGGGTTCCTCGTCATCGAATATATATATATGAATGTCTAATTCGAGATATAAAATACTTTTAAAAAACGTCGATAGTAGCTGAAGTACTCTCCCTTTTTTGTTCTGTTAGGCTTAAAAGTTTTAACTTCTATACGAAACTAGTCTCGTTCAAAATCCAACTACTCCTTTCCTGTTACGTTGCGGTTCGAGTAACAAATATTGTATCCGAATGTCCAATAGTTGTAAGACTTTAAGAAAGTGCTGCCATCTGTTGAAATCTGAGTAAAACTACAGAAAATAATCGAAGATCGAGCCTTCGAAACTAGTTTTTATAATCCTGCACATCCCACAAGTTTTATTTTTAAGTTCCACAACGTTTAACCAGATTTGTTTTGTATAAATGCTTCTCTTCGGAGTAACTTTCTATATTCCTCCAACTATAAATCTATAGGTGGCGGTATTGAATAATTGAATGACGCTATGTATCACATGTGCAGAGAGAATCCCACAATATAAGCCTGAACAAGTTTGGTTAGATAACAATACGCAAAGTTAAATCATCCCATAACAGTTTTAGTTTCATTTTGTAGAGTGAAAACGTAAATGTCCTTTTTTTTCACAAGTTTTTGGACCTATCGATAAATTTTGTTCTCGAATCTGTCTAAAGCCTATACAAATGTGCACCTTATTTCAAAATACTTTCAAGAGCAGATACAAGAGTTAAACTTTTTTCTTTTGAGCGGAGTGATTTAGATATATTTGCACAAGATATCGCTACATATGAATATGGTTATTATTTTCGTTTAGACTTGAATCCTTGAAATCGGATCGCTACTGTTCGTATTTTCCTTTCGCAATTATACCGTTTGCTTAAACTTTTACTGTACGGACTGTCGACTTAACCATTCTTTTGCTTGTTTCAATGTCTAGTGTTTATCAAGAGTTTTTACCATTTTATGATTGCTGTACTCCACCCTGACTCTTGTAGGATGTGAAGGGATATAATAAATAGTTCTGAAAGTACAATTTCAACTCGTCTTTTATGGTTTCGCTCAGAACTTGATAAATGGCGCCAATATTTTCGAATGTTGCAACTATTGGAGAGTTAATACAATATTAGTACTTGATCATCGCAACGAACAAGAATGTGATTTGAGTCTTCCAAAAGCATTACTGAGTTTAATGGGTAGAAAACAATTCACGATAAACTTACAGAGTACGTGTATGAATTTGTTTTGAAGTAGACTCCACACAAAGTTTCATATATTCCTAATTACTAGTATTGTCTAGAAGATTTGAGAATATTTATTTCGGCTAGATTCTCCATAATGTTCTGCCACTTCGTCAGATTCAATTCTTTCTCTTTTTTTTTTTTTCGGGAAAAAAAAATTGGGGGTTTTTTCTTCCCAAAACCCGGGAAAGGGGGGAGACAAGAGGCCGGAAAGAGG
>NW_013668652.1:20060-31452 GCF_000517525.1 Limulus polyphemus | reverse complement strand
GGTGACAAGCGGGCCGGTAGAAGGTTCCGCCCTCTCGTCAGCCAAGCGACAAAGACAGATAAAAATGGAGAACATAAGAGGTGGGTAAAAAAGCAAAATCTGCAATGGAGGTGGAAATGGAGAATTGAGGTATAACGATATAGGCAAGAAGAGGATACGATCTGGAGAAATCAAAGCAAGCGTACACGGTTCAGGCTATTTCACGCAATGGATTCCATGAGAATTAGGACTCAGGATAGATAAAAGGGGGAAGAGGAGACATCGGCACCTCAACGTGATCCGGATTGTCAGGTGGGAGGAACATAACATAAAGGTTCAGTAGATGATGGGCTGGTACCAAAATACTTTTTGGGATATGAACTGTGGTGGCTAGAATGTCGGAGAAGGTGACATTTTGGTCACGAAAGCATTTATTGACATAAAGAGTACGAAGCTGACGAAGGTGTAGCAGAATGTTAGGAAAGGTGATACGGCTGTAGAATTCTGTAGTGGGACTCGGGAGTTTAATGCGGAAAGCAAGCCGGAGGGCATGGCGCTCCAAAACCTGAAGGCGAGAGTAGAAGGTCAAAGAGGCGGAAATCCAGACCGTATGGCCATAGGTCAAGCATGGTCTGATGAAGGTCTTATACGTGTACAGCAGAAGATAATGGTTCAGGCCCCAGTGAGAGAACGGAGTAGATGAAGACTGCGAGAAACGTTAACAGAGAGGGCGGATAGGTGTGGTTTCCAGGTAAGATGCCTATCAAAGACAATGCCAAGATAGGTCATCAAGTCAGAAAGGTTGATGGGAACATTGTCAATACAGACGTCAAACAGAGACTCTTTTTTTCCGTTTTCAGTACACCCTATATCAGGTCTGGTATCAAACATACTGTTGGTGTGAACGTGCTTTGTAGTCACTATGAGAAAAATCTATACACTGGATAGGTGAAATGAACCAAAAATGGCCACTATTCAGTTCTTCACCTTATATAGCCGAACAATAACAGATATAATAAAGAAACTTAGTATTCCGATAATTGTTTAATTTCCAAGTCTAAGTTCAAGGGAGGTCCAGTTCAATGTACACTTTGATCAACATGTGTTACGTTATACTAGTTTCGGAGAATTCCACTTTTCATCATGTTACTGATGAGGAGTGGAATTATCCGAAACTAGCATAACTCAATAACACATACAATTTCTACCTTCAATGTTTTAAGCTTTTTTAACACTATTTATGACATTTCATTTCACCTTTAATAGTCTAAGCTTGGTGATGAAAGGGTTAATGACATGACTGTAGCAAAACTAGCAGTAGTGTTTTTTCTTCAGATAAACTTTCGTTTTCTGGTACATATTGTTTATCTTGGTATAAATGATTTAATAGGTTGTGTATATGTCTTCCATAATACTTTGATTGATAAGCAAACCTTATTATTTCTTCAAACCCCCTGTTTTTCATGTATTCCATGATTATCAGGTTCTTTCAGTTCTTCCAGTCATATGGCCTACTAACTATCAGAACAAACAAAGAATAGGCTTCTGGTAATGGTAGATGTCATCCTTCCTCATCTAATAGGTCTCTGATAACTTCTAAACAGTTCTTTCAGCAATAGTTTGTGTTGTCGTATTCGTTTGGAATTTCATACGTTTGTAAAGGTTATATTATACCCTTGAAAATCAATTGATTTTTTGCTCCTATGAATTTATGTGCTGCTTCAGGTAAGAAGTCTTAAAACGTTGAGTCATGATGTCTGAATGATTATTGTTAGTGTTGACAAAATCATTTTAATCAAACAAGAGGCTTAAGTGACAACTAATATTTATTTGTAAGACATTCACTAGGAATATCATATTCTTTGTTAAAACTACAGTGAGTATGTATATCTACATAAATTATTTGTTTGTTTTGAATTTCGCGCAAAACTACACGAGAGCTATCTGCGCTAGCAGTCCTTAATTTAGCAGTGAAAGACTAGAGGTAAGGCAGCTAGTTATTAACACCCACCACAAACTCTTGGGCTACTCTTTAACAAAGAATAGTGGAATTGACCGTCACATTATAACGCACTCACGTTTGGTGGGACAGGGATTCAAACCCGCGACCCTCAGATTGCGAGTCAAGCGTCCTAACCACCTGGCCATGCTACGTAAATGAACAGGCTTCCCACAATGTCGGCTTTAACTTTACTGTTGGTCAGAATTGTAAAACTCCCATTCAGGGGCTGGCATATGTTGTTGGCTATTTATCTCTGTAAGATAGGCCTCCGAAAAGGAAGGCCTAAATAGAAATACGGCTATCTTTCCCGGGGTTATCCATTTATAAATAAACTTTTTAATCATATAAAGCCTTTGTTTTAAATGAAAAACTCGCTAGTTATATTGTCATGATGAAATATAAAATCAAGTGTAACAACGACAACCTTTATCTTACCTGGGATCATACACCAAAATTTTATCTTTGGCGAATAATCCAGTCTCGATGCACATTTCTTCTAAAGTGTGAGGTTCATAATTCAAATGTTTAATGGGATTTGGAAATGTCTGTTTCGCTAGCATATTAATCTGAAACACGTCATTGACATTTTTAAAACACAGTCATATTCTGATAATTTAAACAACCAGTACACATTTCTTCTAAAGTGTGAGGTTCATAATTCAAATGTTTAATGGGATTTGGAAATGTCTGTTTCGCTAGCATATTAATCTGAAACATGTCATTGACATTTTTAAAACACAATCATATTCTGATAAATTAAACAACCAGTACACATTTCTTCGCTCTGATGAAATGCACTACAGACATATTCTAGTAATAACGCCGTAAACAAATAGTTTAAATCACACGCTTTTCATCTTCACTTTCTATCAGCAAATATTGTAAATACGTTTGGTTTATCTGTGTCTAAATGTCACGGAAATAACAAAACAATTATTCTACACAGTGAACGTTAAGAAAGCAATGCATAATATTATACACAAAACCGTACGATATTTTCTATAACAAAACCGGCGATTTTCGATAAAAATCAAAATTACTGAGCAACTTGGACCTACCATTTCCTGTAGAACTTGACATTAACCACTCAGGTATGTTGATTGAAAGAGTGCATACGTTCGATAAGAAGGTCAGAATGGGATAGAAAAGGATCAGAGTTCATCCTTTGTAGTTCTGGACTAAAGAATTTGAAAATAAAATGTACAACAGAGAACACTGGGAAATTGCCCACAAGGTCCAGTTTTTGCACTTTTCTCAGTCCATAGGCTACAACAAAGAGTTCGGTCCACTACATGCATGACAATGATGATGAGACAAAATCATCCCCAAGGCAGGGTATAAAAATGAGAAATAACATGGTGTTTATGTGTACTGGGTGATACTGTCTTTATCGTTATTTCAGTTAGAAATTCCCAGCTGTTTCACATCCCTGCATATTTTCTTCAGATTTCTTATAGGAACAGAATGGTGTAAAAATTCAAACACTTCTAAAGTTTTTTCCGAAGTAAAGTTGATTATTTGTGTGACTAGGTCAATTCACGAATCTTAGAACAGTTTTTCGCATCATCAGAAAATGATGTAATACCCATTCAAGTCATCAGCAAACTTCCCGAAATAGTACATTCATAGCAAATTAATGGTTTCGACTGAGGTGAGTTTCTCCAGGAAGTCGTGCATTTTGAGACATTCATGGACTGTAGTGAGCTGTCAGGTACATGTATGTCTGGTATTCCTGAATGAGGTACACTAGCTTGTGAGCTCAATGGCGAGTACAACCTTTTTTTTATATAAGTTATTAACTTGTGTTACTCGTTAACAGGGATAATATAGGTCATTTGAGTTTTGTTTTTGATCATGTCTTGACGTCTCCAAAATTAATTGAAATATATCTTGGCCACAGATCTCCAACTGGAAGTTATATAGATGTTGTCTAGATCAAAATTAATAAAAGAATGCCATTGGCAGAGTTTACCAATGACATGTTTACCAATCACACTCTCTGCAGTACTGTTCCTAAACAGTACGATTATCCAAGTCAGATCCTGGGATATTATTCTTCAGTGAGAATTCTACTTAAACAATGAATAATAATTTACCCAACAGGTAATCAAAACAAGCCTATTTAAAAAAGATGGGAAATTCAAAAGAAATAGGACTTGTTCTCTTGAGAGCCCAATTGAACATATCTAAAAAAAGAACATATTAAGATCTGGATAAGCAGTGACATAGTAGAATAGTAGCCACACCTGTTTTTAGGGAAAGTACTAAATAAGAATTCAACAATTGAAAGAGTTGAATGGCTGGGATTAAAGCTCAGGTCATCCAAAGACCAGTAATAAATCTGAAACGTCCTGTAAAAAATTCACAAATTTAACGAAGTGACTGAGAGTTGGAAGATCATTTTGACTTTTCAAAAACACAAACCAATGGAATAATTGAAGCCTCAAGTAAGAAAGAGAAGGACATCAAAAGCCTGACTTCCTGCTATCTTAATGTCCTTCAGAAAGTACAATGCAAAGAACAAAGAAAACATGCTAAATGTTGATTCAAGATCATCGAAACTTGCACGAGCCTATCTCTCTGGCCACTTGTTATGGTGAAAAGGCAGCAAACATAGGAAGGAAGAAAATCCTTTTACACATGGGATACTCCTAGTGGAGCAAAAGATGAGAAAAAACAATGTCATCAGTAGTTGTAACCAGACAGATCTAGTATACTTCCAGTTAAAAGTTATGACATGTTAATTTATGTCTCACATCCATCCACAAAAATGAACATTTATGTTCAGAAACTGAACAAGAATTTCCTTGAATGAGATAACAATGATGAGCATTAAGCTAAGAGGAAATAGATTTAAGTGTAATCACTACCCTAACAGCAAACACTGGTATATTACGATCAGATGTTTTATAAGAATTGCTGACCAAATATCGGAACATGTTTTTAAGCTAGGTTCACCTTACCAGATATCAAATTGACATTGGTGACATCTCAGCATATTCAGCAGCTACAAAGATGCATGCACTACTTACCATAGCATTGTTGTAAGCATTCACACAAATCTTGAAAGAAAGTCAAAATTAAACCATCTGAAATACTATGGTAATGTCAAATGCTCAATGTAAAGAAGAATCATTCAGAGTTTGAAACAATTCTAATAAGAAAAATAATATCACTGAAGTAGAAAATTTCTTCTTCACATCAGTAAGTGCCCCATAACACTAATCAAAACTAAAAGTAGTTGATGAAATACATAACTATGGTGCATAAATTGTATAGGACGAGACATGCAACTAGTATGGGCATTAAATAGGTCGAAACATGACCTGTAATATGTAGATTATACAGGATGTAACATGTAACTCTAGTATGGACATTACATAGGTCGAAACATGACCTGTAATATGTAGACTATACAGGACCTAACATGTAACTCTAGTCTGGGTATTGCATAGGTCAAAACATTACCTGTAGTAGGTAGATTATACAGGACGTAACATGCAACTCTAGTATGGGCATTAAATAGGTCGAAACATGACCTGTAATATGTAGACTATACAGGACCTAACATGTAACTCTAGTATGGGCATTAAATAGGTCGAAACATGACCTGCAGATGTTGATTATACATGACATAACATGCAACTCTAGTATGGGCATTAAATAGGTCGAAACATGACCTGCAGATGTTGATTATACATGACATAACATGTAACTAGTACGTAGCTCATAAAATAGATCATAAAATACATCTTAATTATCAAAAATGTGTAAAACAATGAACTCTAAGGTAAAGAACATTTTTGAATATACAGGATGAAGTACACATCTGAAGTATGTAAAATATATAGGAAGGTCATTAAACCTTAGTGTGCATGTTGTTTGCAGCTAAAAATTAGCTTTTAATAGTTATTTTACGCTTAATTGTATTAACGTTGGCTCTTTTGCTGGAAGCTTGTCCTTAAATATATTAAGGTAACACAAAATATAAGCCTTTGAAACGAACGTTCTAATTATTGATTTGTCATTGCCATATTGTCGTGCTTTTGTGTTTATTTTTTCGAAAAGTATCTCACCTAAATGTTTTCACCTTTATTTTCATATTTTTGTAATTACGTATTTCTCGGGACTTAACTACCATTTCACCAGTCTTTACCTGTAGTGAAAATAAAGTGAGCTCCTGCTTCTTTTCATAGCAGTTAAAAATGCAGCCATAAAGTAAAAAAATAAATAAATAAATTTCAGCTTCTGTTTCTTTTCATAGCACTGTTACAAATGCAGCCATAAAGTAAAAAATAAAAAATACATCCAAAAATAACTTCGATGTCTTCATATATAACAACTGTGTTATTGAAAAAATCAGTCTGATATCAGTGACGAATATTTAATATAATTTAAACACTGTTGACGCATATTATATAATAATACCAATATGCTTTCAAATAGAAATACCCAGTTATTTCAGTATTTTATAACAAACAATAGTCATAAATAGTTTTACAAAAGAACTAGTTACTTACGTTTGAATTTAATCGATAACTTATGGGTTTTTAATACGTGTGTGTGTGTGTGTGTGTATTGCAAAGAGAACATATGCTTGTAAGCCTCAAGCGTGCAAAATCTTTATTCCGTGTAATACTTTTTTTTATATAATAGCTAATTTCAAAGTTGGATAATAAAATATACCTTTAAACATGTGAAATAATAAAATTGTAAAACTCAATATATTTCATGCTTTTAAAATTAATTCATAACCACTGTTACTTTACTTCAACAAACACATTTCCTGTTAATGTGCGGCAACCATCTGGGGACATCCAAAACGATTTCCGCACGGTGGCAGCACTCGTGATTCCAAGTGTTCAAAATATAACGGCTTTTCGCAAAATTCGCATTTCTAAAATACAAAACAATAAAAAAAAGGACGTAATAATATTTATTATACTTTTTTTTAACTAAAGTACAAAATTCCTTGATAGCAGTAGGCAGAGTAATAACTGTTGTTTTAGTCTGATTCCCAAATCGTATACTTAAGTGTATTACGAATGCTTAAAAAAATGGAGTTAAATCATCATACTTTAGTTTTACTTTTATACACACTTCAATGGTTACTAAAAGGAAATAAATGTGGATCGTTTATTTACGTATCAATTCGTTAATCAGTTGATTATTCCGCATTTTAACATACTACCACTGTCTTCCACAATAATATATGTTCAATGTTAGTATATTTATTTTAATTCGGTCTTTCTATTGGTCATGAAAAAACAAAATTATGATCACTTGATAATACTAAAAAATATATAATATTTTGTTACTTCACTAATTTTTTGCTAGTTCACTAGTTATGGTGTTTTGATAATGTAATCTTCACCTCCATAACTTAGAAGAGGTATACAAACTTCTTTGTAGCAGTAAGGCAGATATTAACTGGTGTTTTAGTCTGATTCTCAAGTACTATACTTAACTTATTAATATCATCTGGTTTGTTGCTCAGTTTAATTTATTTAACTGGTAGTTTCTTCAGTTCTTGTGCTTAACATGGAAACATAAGTGTGTTACCCACCATCCGTGATATAACAATCAAGTAGTTGTACCAAGTTATTACTTATTTGGTATGCTAGCTGTTTTATCGTATGGAACATGCGCATTTCCCAGAAGTAGCACCACATGTAGTACAAATGGGCTTGTGTACCAGATGACGCAGGCGCCAGGATGTCCGAGCACAATTGGTTGCACATTTTTTGGCGCCATCTTTGCTGCTGAAGTGTGTTGCTTCTTTGGGATTAAGTCCAGCAGCAGTTCAGAATGGTTGTATACAGAGTTTGTTGTAATTTTCGTCAAGGGCCAATAGTTGACTAGCATATCACGAATTTATAATAGTATTATTAACTATATTTTTCTCTTCCTGGACAGCTCCAATATCAGCTATACCATATGATCAATATTGTCATATTAATTGACTGTACCCATTGCTATCTACATCTGAGTTTTATTGTCAACGTTATTCCTTATTGGCGTTCTGTTTATACTATATCTGCAATTTTCAATAAATGTATTTATTTGTCCTATGTATATCGCATATGTTTCATCATTGGTTTAAAATCACTTAACATAACTACTTCTTCATAATACATTCCCTCGAATTCCAGGTTTAATATTATCTTCTGGTATATTGAGCATTAATATTCTGTTTAATGTCTGGCTTAACTCCCTGATTTAAGACATTCTTTTGATAATTTTCTTATATTCTAGCAATTTACGAAAACAGTTCTTTTGGGTCAAAAAAATATACACCTATGTGACTTAATAAATGACTGCTTTTTGACTTCATATTCAATCTTTCAGTAATTATATTTACCTTTTCGCAAATCCCGTCTCTTAAAGGCAGCTTTAAACCACGCCACACACTCACAAGGTCTCGTACAAACGCCTCCATCATGGGTCGAGTATGGAATGGTGTTGGTGCAATTCTAAGCTTTTCTTCACCTCGAGGAACAGTCGGGTAATTGATGGCCTGGACATAATGCCCGTGCATTGAAATCAGTTCGTTTGACACTTTAGTAGAGTACCAAGGGTCGCCAACCTAATTACAAAACGTTGGGTGTTGTGTAAGATTGGCAGTCATCAAGAACAAAACTATTCAAATAAGTTTCACATGTAAAAACGTAGAGATTTGAACATAATGATTTCTCATCAAATGAAAATAAACTTCATAATAAGGATGTAATTCTAAGTAAAATACCTTCCTACTTTGGATATTCAACAAATTTAATTGTATGTTGTTTTTGTTTCTCATATTAATATTGCAGAGTGAACAAATCACATCAAAGAAAAATATATGCTGAACTACCAAGTAGTTAATAACAATTTTTATGGTAGTGTACTAAACCTGCCCCCAAAACCTCCAATACAAAATACTCAAACGTGTCAAATACACATGTATTAGAACCACAGAGGTTTTAATCTTTTATATAAGTGTTGTCAGCTATGATATCAATACCCAAAAAGTTCAAAACAGGAAAGGATTTACAGGTGATAAAATGAAACTAACAACACTTACGTGAACAGGAATAATGTGAGATGGACAATGTACAACAGGAATTCCAGCATTCATCAGTGTTTTACGAAGATATCGGACGTTATCTTGGTGCTTTTCTCGCAGCATTCTGCCTTCCTCACTTTTCAACACCTAAGAAGATGTTTTACAAATGAAGTAAATCAATGATGAAACACGGATTAAAAGAGAAGAACCCCGTTATGCATTTTAAGATGCTCTAGAACTGTTCGATTATAATTTCTTAATCTCTACAAAATAAAATTAGAGTAGGTATAAAACAAACCTGGATAGAAGTCAATGCTCCCTTAAGGACAGTGGGAGGAAGAGAGGTGGTGAAGATAAAACCTGTTGCGTAGCTTCGAACCGTATCCACCAGGGGCAATGTACTAGCAATGTAGCCTCCAATGTTTCCAAATGCTTTTCCTGATGACAGTGCAAAATTTCAAAAGTTGTTTTACTTTCAAGAAAGTACACTGAGTAACAAATCCAATACACGACAACATTAATATAACCAAAACTACAAAGAATGGTGTCATGGTTAATAACTAACTTTATTATTTAAAATATTATTAAGAAATCAATTAATTTATCTATCTTACATTAATTAAAAGCCAGCTTACTTATTTAAAGCTTAACGAGGCTGAGCTAAACTATCTAGTTAACACTTAACAGAATCAAGCCAAACTACATGTTTAAAACTTTACAGGGCCAAGCTAAAGTACTAAACTATCTGTTTAAAACTTAACAAAACCAAGCCAAACTAAATGTTTAAAACCAAGCCAAACTACATGTTTAAAACTTAACAGAACCAAGCCAAACTACATGTTTAAAACTTAATAGAACCAAGCCAAACTATCTATTTAATACCTAACAGGGCCAAGCCAAAATATCTATTCAATACTTAAAAGAACAAAGTCAAACTATATGCTTAAAGCTTAACAGGGCCAAGCCAGACTCTCTATTTAAAGCTTAACAAATGCAAGCTAAACTATGTATCTATGGTTTAACGGGGCCAAGCCAAATTATCTGTTTAAATCTTAGCCAATGATGTCATAATACCTGAAACCTCAAGTCAAGTCTTATAACATAAAAGCTCAAACAAAGTCAGATAAACTGGAAAAATGTTCTTACAGTTACCAAGTGGTATCTGTAGAGCTTATGAAATTTCCTTCCTTATTTTTAAACAAGTAGTAAGTATTATCTGGCCAATGATTCTTTAATTCAAATTCAGATTACAATAATTTACCTACAGCTTCACAGACACAGTCATAGTGTGTTGTAAGTTGAACATGTTCTCTAATATCTGTAAAGGAGATGATATTAATTTTGTACTTAAATTTGAATAATTTACATTTGCCTAATACTCTACACACACACAAGATGAATTAGGGTTAGCCTTACCTAATGTGCCAGATATGATATCCATCTTGTGCATGACCCCATCACGCTCTCCAATCCCACCACCATGTTCTCCATACAAGCCAACAGCATGAACTTCATCCACAAATGTTATTGCTCCATACTTGTGAGCAACGTCACACATCTTCTCCAGAGGGCAAACGGCTCCTAAGTATTAAACATGAATAAATACAAATTCTGAAACAAATTTTGAATGTCCAGAATAAACGATGTTCTCTTCTTATTATTCTAAAATATGATATTTCTGTTTTAATTTCTTAACATTAATCTTGCTGTACCTTGCACTTGTCTACCATTTCTGTTTAATTAACTGGCATCAGTTTGCTAAGTTGACTGACACTTCTGTTAAATTACCCAAATCTTGGCTAACCATTTTTTTTTCATAGCAGTAACAGCTCAGATATGATAGAGCTACACTCAGTATAATGTTATGGTGTTTCTCTACAACCACACAGCACTTTAATTGGAAATCTTCTAAGCACTATACAAAATATTCATGTGACTGAAAAGATACTTTATTCCTATCTGCACTGAGTGGCAAGAGGGGACACTTGCCCCCACCTGGAAAATGAGAAACATAGTTCTCTCTTTATTCATCCAGCATATGAATTTTTTTATTCAATTCACAATTTCACACTACTTTGCTCCCTGGAAAAAGTTCTGCAGATACCTATGGCTTATTCCTACATGTCACTGAGCAGACAACGTATTCCTATCTGCCACTGAGCAGACAGTTTAATCTTGACTGCCACTAAGTGGATAGTTTGTTCCTACCTGCCACTGAGCAGACAGTTTAATCTTGACTGCCACTAAGTGGATAGTTTGTTCCTACCTGCCACTGAGCAGACAGTTTAATCTTGACTGCCACTAAGTGGATAGTTTGTTCCTACCTGCCACTGAGCAGACAGTTTAATCTTGACTGCCACTAAGTG
>NW_013668652.1:3061-19488 GCF_000517525.1 Limulus polyphemus | reverse complement strand
GAGCAGACAGTTTAATCTTGACTGCCACTAAGTGGATAGTTTGTTCCTATCTGCCACTAAGTGGATAGTTTGTTCCTATCTGCCACTGAGTGGATAGTTTGTTCCTACCTACCACTGAGCAGACAGTTTAATCTTGTCTGCCACTAAGTGGATAGTTTGTTCCTACCTACCACTGAGCAGACAGTTTAATTTTGACTGCCACTAAGTGGACAGTTTGTTCCTATCTGCCACTGAGTGGATAGTTTGTTCCTACCTGCCACTGAGCAGATAGTTTAATTTTGACTGCCACTGAAATGATAGTTTATTCCTATCTGCCACTGAGCAGATAGCTTAATCTTGTCTGCCATTGAGGGGACAGTTCATTCCTATCTGTCACTTAGTGAACAGTTTATTCCTATTGCTTACCGAATGAAAAGTTTATTCCTATTGCTTACTGATTGAAAAGTTTATTGCTATTGCTTACCGAGTGAAAAGTTTATTCCTATTGCTTACCGAGTGAAAAGTTTATTCCTATTGCTTACCAAGTGAAAAGTTTATTCCTATTGCTTACCGAACAATAAGTGGGCAGCTTATTCCTACCTGTTAGTGTTCAGTTTATTCCTACCTGTTAGTGTACAGTTTATTCCTACCTGTTAGTGTACAGTTGATTCCTACCTGTCATTGAGTGGACAGTTTCAAATGCCACAATCTTGGGAATGCTAATGTCAACTTTGCTCAGAAGTTCTTCCAAGTGTTCTGGATTATTGTGATGAAAGATATGCTTCGACACCCCACTGTTCCGTATTCCTTGTATCATGGAAGCATGATTTCCAGCATCAGAAAATATGTGGCAGCCTTCAGAGTATAGAAATAAAGTGTGTTACCATGGCAAGTAAAGTCTTGTCAACATAATTTGGATAAAAAATTTATGTTTATGCTACTGCCTTTTTAAACACTGTTAATCATAATATTTTCACCACTGATTTTAACAAGCCCATTCCCTTGGCTGTGGTTTCGCATAGTCTCCACCTGCACTGAAATATACCATTCTCTTTTGGTGAGCCAAATTATTATTTATCTAGTTTTTCTGTACATTTCAGAATGTTCAACATGTTTATTAATATATTGCTCAGAAGGCAACTTTGTTGAACACCCAATGACTAAAACAGAGAGAAATGTGGGGGGAAAAATACAGGATTCATATTTATGATTATACTACTTGAATGTTTACAACCAGGTGAGGATACAGAAAATATTGTATTTAATAACAAACGCTCACATGTTGAATTTTAACAACCAAGTTGTCATGTAGACACTGTATTTCCCAACACACTCAATACAATTCAAACATGGAAACTTAGTAATCAAAATGAGATCAAGCATACACAGAACATGATAGTTAACACCAATTCCAAAAATCTTAAGAACCATTTTATGTGTTGTCTACCTTAGCAATCACGTTATAAACCATCTTACGTATTATATACCCTAGCAATCACGTTCTAAACAATTTTATGTATTGTACCCTAGCCTCCATCTTCTAAATCATCTTACGTGTTTTTACCTTAGCAACCATGTTTTATATCATCTTACATGATGTACACCTTAGCAATCACGTTTTAAGCCATCTTACGCGTTGTATACTTTAACATTCATGTTCTAAACCATCTTGTGTTGATTACTTTAGCAACCACTCTTCTAGGGTGAATATAGCATAGAGGTTATACCCGATATCAAATACAATCCAAAACTTAACATAATAACTGTAATAATTGATAATTAAACATAAATCACTCGCCCTATTGAAAAAAATTAATTTTTGAAAGTTTTAACAACGTAGTTTTGGAGCTATCTGTGTATAATAAATGATACTTTGGTAGACTTGTTTCACACAATTTCTGACTATTATGGTGTGTTGATAGAGTATTCCTGTTACTACTACCTACCAATTATTAGGGTTAACAAACAAGTGCAGTTAAAGTGAAGAAGGCAATCTAGCCGAAACGTTGACCCGGATATTTGCCTTAAAGCGTTGTTTTACTTCGCTTAACCAAGTACACACAAACAACCGTGGAAGAGATATGTTGTCAAAATAGATGTTCAAACATTTTTTGACAAACATTTATATGTAAGTAAACTAATTCAGTTTCCCAACGTAACAGAAATTTAATACTCAATCTAATTTTTATAATAATTTCATATAAAGTGCTTATTTAGGCTTCCATTTATATAAATGTATTTGTAAAGGAATAAAACCAAACACTTGAGTCTTTAACAAACACACCCATAAGCTTTTCGTTTGTTGTGTATTTAGCAGCTGTAGATAAAAACCACCTGTAATTGTACAGTTTTTATTTTCCACTCAGTATAATACTCCCTAAATGTAGGTTTTTTAAACTTCTATCTCGTTAGGAGAACATGTGGAAGTTAAAAGTCCTTATCTTGATCTGTTGATGTATTATTAATTAATATCCCCTGCTATACAGCTTTATAGGATTAGCGTAAAACTAACCATACTTCACGAAAAATAAATGTAACTGTCGTAACAGTTTATATGACTTTCAAAATATTCTCTGCATTAATTTGAGCTAGAAATAATTACACAAAGATAAAAGTATTGTTTCGTTCTTGTGAATTGTCGGCCTAAACACCATTACTAGAATGAATACGAACTAAAACTATACACTGGAACAAGATAACTACAAAACAAGTTTAGAGGGTTACCCGGCAGGCTTTTAGCCAAGGTAAACAAGGTCGAGTCGTTGGCCACAAAGCATGACGTGAACAGTAGAGCTGCTTCTTTGTTGTGCAGTTGGGCGAGTTCTTTCTCCAGAAGTTCGTGAAACGGAGAATTTCCCGATATGTTCCGGGTTCCACCAGCACCACATCCATGTGCTTCAACAGCTTCACTAAAACACCAGGTAAACACGGGTGAGCTTTGAACAAGTTGTGTTTCATGAGATAATGCTACGCACGGCTTCACACCCATATTTCTATGCCAAATAATCACAACTTGTTTGTCGTCAGTTAACTGTAGATTTGCTCAGAGAACTATACTTATATTTATCATTGTAGGATATTGAAGTTTATGACAAAATTAAACAGTCGTGGGAAGGCGATTAATATAATTTTAATACGCTACACCGCCCTCTAACTTAATTAAAGGCATACCTATGCTTGAAAATGTTGTTAAGTGAGAATGGGACGTCAAGAAGATAATTAGTTTTAAACAAAAAAAAAAATCGTGGTTATCTTTGTTTTACATTATTGTCTCTTGCCAATAATAGATATAAAAATTCGTGAATTAATACAGTTTTAAAGTATTTAGTGTTCACACTATTTTTTTAAATATAAACATTATAATTACATAAAACTAAATTAAATTTCTGACATCAGCGTGATGCTTCCAGAGCACATCACGTTCTATTTACAAATAATTAAATGAAGGAGTTATAAATAACAAAATATATTCTACAGATAACTGCCTCAAATTTTTTTAATAGCATAAAGTATAGTAGCTCAAAGCACGAGATAAAACCACGGTATGACCACCAGGGAGATGTAGTTTGACCTACATACGAGCACCAGCTAAGTTGACTTTAAGAAAAAGACTGACAACAGATAATTATTATTTTCACATTCTTCTAAGTTAGTACTTTACACGTTTTTAATCAGACGTGTATAACAACATTTCAGACTTGCATTCTGTCTGCCATAAATCACTGCTCAGGAAAACCTAAAGAACAAAAGGAATGTAAATGAAAAACATCTGCGGTTAAACATCATTTTATTGGACTGGTTGGGCCTAAAAAACTTCACTGTTTTGCCAGCTTGAGCATTTTACACCAAAATTACTGATAGCTGTCTTACACGAGTAAATTCGCTTGACGTAACTTTCATTCATAATTAATACTTTGTTTGTTTTCGTTTCCTATTGAGAGCTATTACATTTCGTTTGACAATATATATACACAAAACTAAAACGTTAAAAAATGACGAGTGCTGAGTTTATTTTCATAAATCATGTAGCTGTACAAATACAAAACAAATCACACCAAATAAACTAATTTTTGTTCATATAATACTTTTTGTCATCATAACAGCTCGTACACTACTTACATTACTGCTCTCTTAACCTCTGGGTGTCGGCTCATTCCTAAGTAATCATTACTACACCAGACTGTAATGGGATGATTGCCGTCAGTGTGTTCTTGTGCCAGAGGAAAACCTCCTGCTATGCGATTCACTTTCTTAAAGATTCGATAAGAATGATCCTTCTTCTTTTTGGCAATCTGATCTTGAAAGAAGTCTTCATAACAGAATGTCGATACTAAATTGAATATAAAAATGCTCTAAATAATTTAGTTTACGAAACTTGTTAAGAATTAGCATTTAATTTACTTATGTTGTTATAGAATAATAAACGTTAAAAATACATACAAGTACAAAAGGTCTAAAACGCCAGAACGTTAACTGTAAACTACACTTTTAATGCATACTTATACACAGTGGTTATTAAAGTGGGAATTTGGAGCCCTGGGGAAGGGGTTGACCGACAGGATTTGAAGCCACAATTCAAGGGTTTAAAGTTGATTCATCACACTTCAAAGACTACATTCTGCATAGTACGGGACCAGTTCGGATTTCCCAATAGGCCCTTATAGACACGCGCCTAGAGCGGCAAATTTTAAAGATGGCAAATTTTCAGAATAGTAAAAACAATAAATATCAAACATAAAAAAAGTCTGTACACATTTTTTTGTTTCAAATACACTATAAAATATATGAGCATATGGCAACAAAGTCAACAATGTGTCACTATTACGAATGGGCGCCAATAAGTTTGGTGCCTATGGGCGGCAAAAATGATAAATCCGCCTTTGTCCAGGACAGTAGGTGCACCGTTCTGTTTTCTTAGACCTCATCGACTGTCTCAGTCTTAGACAGTGTATTTCTTCCTTCCTATTTACCATCAGCGTTGCCGTCACAAGAGTTTTTTTGTTATTTGGAGATTGAATTTTTAATCACCATTAATTTTGATGACGACCTGAGTCGCAAGACCTTGTACGCTTTTAAGTGACAATGTTAAAGGTTCCTATATCCATGTAACTTGCCTGATGGAGACCAATTATCGTGTACAATCGTATTATCCTCAATGTAGTTCCTCCACATACTTTCAATTATCGTTTCAGTTCCCTTGATCATTTGTTCTATATAGCTAGATGGGCTCTCCTTAGCGAATTTCTTAGATGGGGAGCTTTCCTCCTGGTTCCCCCTGTGTTTTAACCGCTGTTTATATACGAGTTTCACTACTTCAGTCATATAATTATCGAAACGTTAGTTGAGTCCTTGTAAATACTTCCTATCATTAAGTCAGTTGGGCTACTGCGATCTGAATGTGTCCAATCTCAAGAAATTGAACAACATCTGCTACTGCCTTTTAATTTCCGTCAGTGACGTCTAAAACTTCTGTGTTTTGTCTGACTGTGTTCAAATCAACAAGTACCACCACATAACATCTCATGATTCTACTTATCCAGTTCCACCAGTGACTTCTAAAACTTCTGTGTTTTACCTGACTGTGTTAAAACCTATGAGTACTGCCACATGACATCTCATGATTCTACTTATCCATTTCCATCAGTGACGTCTAAAATTTATGTATTTTGTCTAACTTGTGTTCAAACCTATGAGTACCATCATATAACAGCTCATGATTCTACTTAACCAGTTCCACCAGTAACTTCTAAAACTTCTGTGTTTTGCCATAGGTTTTAACACAGTCAGAGTACCATCATGTAACATCTCATGATTCTACTTATCCAGTTCCATCAGTGACTTCTTAATCTTGCGTGTTTTGTCTATGTACAACATTGAATAACACCAACTCCTGCTTCTCATTTTATTGTTTCTATCAGTAATTTTTGTTCAGTTCTATAGATAACATAATAACTAAACACCCTCTATTCTTTTCTTCACTGAGTTCTAAAACTGTTTTGATTACCTGTGCTCAACCTTGTGTAACACTTAAACAACATCCCTTGCTTCTACTTGCTCAGCGAGTTCTAAAATTTTTTTATCATTACATGTGTTCAACTTTGTGTAACACTTGAACAACATCCCTTGCTTCTTCTTGCTCAGCGAGTTCTAAAACTGTTTTGATTACCTGTGCTCAACCTTGTGTAACACTTGAACAACAATCCTTGTTTCTTCTTGCTCATTGAGTTCTAAAACGGTTTTCATTACATGTGCTCAACCTTGTGTAACACTTGAACAACATCCCTTGCTTCGCTTTACTCAGCGAGTTCCAAAACTGTCTTGATTACCTGAGCTCAATCCTGTGTAACACTTGAACAACATTCACTGGTTTTTCTTGTTCAGTGAACTTTAAAACTGTTTTAATTATTGGTGGTCAACACTTGGTATACTGAACAGTGTCCCCTATATGCTTTTCGTGTAATTCATGAGTAATTTGTATTTTTAATTAACATGTGCTGCTTTTGTTTAACCTTGCTATTTTACACTACTATTACTTCTTCCTATTCTTTACACACACACACACACATATATATTTATCAAAGCATATCTTAAATTTCTACCATTTTCTCCCATCTATAAGTGCTACTCCAGCTTTAATCTAACTATGAAAAATACTCAAGGTACACAAAAATAGTGTAAATTGCTAATAATTACATTTATTTGAATACATAACTACTATAATTCTTCTGAAGAAACGTTGTTTTGAGTGCATGTCAGAAAGTTGGATACGACGGTTTCAAATCCTGTTAGGTTTCCGTTTTCAGTTAATACAATTTACTGTAATTAGTTACAACTATTTCTACAGTCGAAAGTGATCAAAATACATATATTACCCTTTTCACTTTTATTATTCTGCAGTTTCAAGAAAGGTTACAGTTTCTTGTTTATCTATTAAATGGATAGCTCTAAACACGATACTGAGTGAAAAAAAATTATATACCAATGAAAAAAACAACATCTTTTGAAACCGAAATTAATAATAAACTTTAAACAATTCTTCTCAAGTAAAATAAACATGGAAAAACAGAATACTTAAATTTCATGTACTTTACTCACCCCTCAATTAGTCTTCAAAACTATTCATAAGAGTCTATGGGTTTATATGTCACGACAATCTAAGTCAGCAGCAAAATTAAATAGTGATAAAAATAAAAACACTTTTTAACGGCTATTTTGATAGAATAATAAATTAGCATTTATTTGGAGCAAGCTATTCTTGTCAAATAAGTAGGGCACCTGTATGGTAACTCAGCCAGAAATTACAAATGAAGAAAATTATATATACATATATATATATTTATATGGTAACATCTAAAGGTAACTGTAATGGCTGACCTATTTTTCTGCATCAAGGCCTATATTCATAATTGATTCTGTGTTTAACGAGATATTTCACTGCATTCTGATACAAATTTTAATTTCCTCTAGCGCCTAAATAACTCAAACGCAAGTCAGTAATTGTGTAAAAGTTACAGAAAACCAATCTTTTCTGTTGTTTCAACTTACGAGACGGTATTAATTAATTGTATGGCGTGAGTGAAACAAAATTCATATTTTTTTAATACACAGTTCACTAAAAAAATCAGTAACATGTAGCGTGAGTGATTTTACGAAAATACATAAATACTTAGCAACACGATAACGTATCGAAGGTGATTGCTCTTCTGGCATGAAATGGGAATGAGAGGGAAGTGTGTATATATATATATAGCAACCCAGCCTGAGAACAGAGAGGTATTTATGTTTCTTTGACAAAAGGATGTTGCAGGTGTGATAATGACCTTCTGTATTTGGAGAACGGGGGATAGAGAAGAAAAGGGGTATGAATAACACAGAAATGGTAAAGGCGGTAGGGAAAAATTAATGATTGAAAAGAGAAAATTTTATGGATTAAATTGTTATACAGATAAACTGCAAATAAGATAAGGAGAACAAGAACTAATTAAAAAATGATACGTAGAAAGACAAAAAGTGATTAAATTGTTTAATTAGAACTCTATGGTAAAGTGAAAAAATTATTAGAGTTAGAAAAAAAATCAGGTTGAAATATGATGAAACTTTGTAAGTGAAAACAAACAAAAACTAATATTTTTCTGAAAAGTTATAATTGTCGAAGATCGCTTCTTGTGTAATCAAGATTGATGCCATAAGGATGATCAGTTTTTTAATAGCAATTCATTACCTTTCTTTTATCTGTCTTTCTGATTAGGTGTAAACCTCGCTTGTTAAACAAGCGAACCAAATCACAGAAGGAATGATCAAGTTCATTGGGAAGGTCTCTCTGTGTTGGTAGGAGATTTATGGGTTTTTTTCCAACGTCCACTAAAGGTTAATATTTTTTATACTGTATGGGATAAATGGTGTTGGTTAAAATATCTTTCGTACTTTATATAATGACTTTGACAGTGTTTTCTTGGAGAAAGAGCAGGATGTTTCCCTGCACTTGCGACAATGTACTTTATTGCACTGAGTAAGTAAATCAGTAATTTGCCTTTTAATTAATTGTACCTATGTTGGTTCGTACAAAGTCAGATTCCAACATGTAAAGAATCCCGTGTGATTCGAGATACAACACTTTCACAAATACTGAACTGTAACAAATCAGGCCTACTGCTTTACAATATAACAGTTCTTCAGTCATTTGCTTACCATTGGATTTATCTGCTGCCACATCAATGATATCGTCCTCCGTTTCTGGACTAGCAACTTTTAAGGTGGGCTTGACGGCATCCAGAAAGGGACATCCTTTTTGTTGAGCTAAATTAAGAACGCAAATGTAAAAAAATAAAATAAACACTATGCCTCCTACTATTACGTAAGGTCAACTATAAATGTCTGTTTTGTTCCATGAAAATATTTTACTGATCCAAAAACTTAATGAAATTTAAGAGAACTGAAATTACTTGGTGAACATCAAACATGTAAGCTGGTCAGATTACCGAGTACTGTTATCCATACAAATGAGTTGCTATCCCACTAACGTTGAGTAACTAAACAGTAAACTAGAAAAACTTAGAAGGTTCTAGTAGCATGACACAGTAATACAACAATCACCAATTGACAACAAGTGAACTACACAACGTATGATTCGTAAATAGTTACGTAAACAAGCCTACGATAAACTATCGCTTCTAAAAGTAGCTAAATTTAACACTCTCACTATATAACTATCTAAATACTAACTCTCGTATTAAACTTAAAGGGAAACAGTCGTGAATATCTAACACACAATAAACATAGGAGCATGTCATTTAACTTGCCAAATTTTGGATAAATGTCTTTTTTTGTGTGTACCAGGAATATGCTGAAAAGTCTTCAAGGAGAAATATGAACTTTCTCATCTTTTATAAATTCTACCTTTAAAGAATAAGATGTAAAATATTATTTCATGAAGGACGGAGAGAACTTGTAATATCACGGTTGAAGAAAAAGAAAGAAGCCATAAAATATCTACTTTTTAATCGCTTTTGTTACCATATCCTAGATACACAGAAACAAGATACATAAAAAAAGTTGAGCAACATTAAATAATTTTTATTTTCTTTCGCGTAAAAACCCAGCTCCCTTGTAATCGTTTCAACATCGAATCAACATAGGCTATATATATACACCAAATCAGCTTTGATATCTTGTAATATTGAGGTCATGGCTATTCATTCAGAACACAGTGCTGACAGAAGAAGTCCAAACCTTGGCATTTAAGGATACTGGAAAAGATAGCTAGTTAAATGTGGTGTTAATAACCTTTGCCTTTGTCACCTCTCGCATTTCCCAAAGATATTAACGAATTTCAGAAACAAGTTCGATGGTTTCCAACATGACCCTGTTTAAACGTATAGTGAAAGCCTTAAAAACTAATTGTATAAGGAATACAAGCAAAGAAGTGTATGTTTAATCTAATATACTTTGTTCTAAGTATTTCAACTTTTAAAAATCTGGCATGATCAGGACACAAACATTTTGCGATTGTCAGTAAACTATAAAATCAATATATATTTTTTTAATCACGTATATACAACTACCTTACCAAATGTAGTTCCTACCTGGCGCATCTCCAGCGGGAGCACTCGACACGGTGGACACGAAACGAGCCATAAATGGACAATATTCAATATACGTCTTCACGAGAGAACCTCCATAGTTTCGGAGGAAAGAGGCTGGTAAACGGGCAACAAAAGGACAGGGCATCTTTGTATTATGAGCTAAATGACGAGAAAAACCTACAAAAAAAACTCTCCTTTTAATTAAGGAACCACAGAAATAAAAATCGTTATTCTGTTAACTTTATTTAATACGTAAATATGCAGTACTTCGATCGCTAGTTAGAATGTTTGGAGAATATTTAAAGTATGACAGGTTTTTTTTTTTCATTCTTGAGTTTATGATTTTTTGCTGAACAAAGAAAGAGCTACAAGTGGAACGCAGTTTGTAACCCATCGACAAAGTCTGTGTAATGCAGGGTTTCAAAATTGTAAGTATGACTTTAATACTTAAAAACCGCAAAAAAGTACCAGAAATTAAAACTTTTGTCTTCTTTAAACTAAATTTAGTATTTACAACCATAACTACAATTTAAGCCAAACATGGGCTAAATGGCCAGGATAGAGACTAGCCATCTCTAGCTTAGATCAGTTAATAAGAGGATAACTAATTAACAGCACCCGCCACCTACACAGCTACTCTTAACTGTTTTGGATATATCGTCCTCACAACTGAAAGTGCGAAACATGTCTAGTAGAATATCGTGATTCGAACCTTTGATGTTAGTTCCGCAGCCCGGCACGCTAATCATCAGATTTCGAATAGTGCAAGTCTTTATATATTTTAGAATAATTATATACATATGAACAACAAATCTACTGCAATAAATAGGATATCTAAATTGTATTACTTCTTCACATACTCTATACGTATTTATACCTGTAAATTTACTTATTTTTATTTCAATGTTACTACATCAAATCTAAAAAAATAATTGTATGAGGAAGCACGTGCATATCACCACTTTAAACAAATGTAGGTTTTGTTTCTGTTAGTCATATTACAATATGCATTTACGCAGTATTACGATGTTTATGGTTGTTGTTTAAGACTCATAACGTAGGTGAATTAATATGTAGAATTATACACGGACTTTTCTATACGTTAAAATACTTTTATTTGCGAGCTTTCGGCTCTCTTACAGGAGCCTTCATCGGGCAACAATGTGTTGAGGGCCTTAGTACATTGTTGCCCGATGAAGGCTCCGGTAAGAGGGCCAAAAGCTCGCAAATAAAAGTATTTTACCTTAAAGAAATGTCCGTGTATGATTCTGCACCTTACTATGTTTATATTACATCAACAAAATGAGGCTTATTTCACAACTTCCAGGCAAGTATCGTGCAGTGACAGTGCAAACAAATTGCAGTTCAAAGTACAAGTGAAATAAAAAGCTTTGGATACATTGTAATATCTTTGATTAATTTGATAATTTCAATTCGCGAATTTTCGTAGTTTCTCAATAACAATACACCTAACAACCAAGGTTTACACTAATAACATAGCGCACTGCTTGAATTATGTATCCTATGTATACTTTCGTCAATAGCACATACACTATCCTACTAAAAGTCATGGGACGCAGGTAGTTATGAATAAAACATGTCTTTATTCCAAGAAATTAATAGCGTGTTGGCCCGACTTAGGCCTTAATGACTGCTTCAATGCGTCCTGGAAGACTCTCTACTCATTTCTGGTAGAAAGCTGATGGTATTGTGTTTTACTCCTCCTTCAAAGCATTAGTAAACTCCATTACTGAAGAGGACCATCTTAGTCTTACCATAATTCTGCGTTTCAGTTCATCCCAAATATGTTCTATCGGGTTGAGGTCGGGGCTCTGTGCTGGCCACTGCAATGTTTCGATGTTATTGTCTTCAAACTACGTGTTCACATTCTTTGCTTTGAGACATGGAGCGTTATCATGTTGGAAAGTGTAAGGGTCGGTACCATATAATTGACACAATGTAGGGCACACAGAATTGTTCAGGGCATCAATGTAGGACTCAGCATTCATGGATCCATCCATGCCCTATGACCAGTAGACCTAGTCCATACCACGAGAAGCACCCCCCAGACCATGATACCGCCACCTCCAAACTTCACTGTTGTGACAACACACTTAGGTAATAAGAGTTCTCCAGGCATCCTCCATACCCAAGCACGTCCACCTGACTGGAAGAGCGTGTAGCTTGACTCGTCGCACGATTTCCACTGATTCACGGTCCAGGTTCGGTATGCCTTGCCCAATGTCAGTCGATGGTGTGCATTTGTTTTTGTTATCAACGGCTTGTGGTCTACAGCTGTTCCGTAAAAATTTATGACATGCACCTCTCGACGTGTCGTGGAAACACTTATAGGATTGCCTGTGACTGCTCGTAACTCCAAACACTGATTCTCTAGAGTCTGATGGCGAGATGAGATAACCAGCCTACTCAAGACGCGTCGGCTCCTGTCAGTCAGTATTTTACCCCTACTTGGTCGTTTCTTGGGCTTATTGTCACCTGTGAACTTCCATTTCTTCAGCAAATTGCCAACTGTCGACCTGGGAATGTTTAATTGATGTGCAATAGCACGTACAGATATTTTCCCCAAATGATATCCAACTATCCTTCCACTTTGAACCTCTGTTAGCTCTTTCCGAGTACTTATCGTTCGGCATACAGTTCGAAATGACTTCCGAGCGAACCGCTGATCACTCTTTTGGGCCAAACTATTTGAATATTTCGTCAAAACATCCAATTTCCTGCAATCAGAGGTGTGTCCCATGACTTTTGGTAGGATAGTGTATCAGTCGAATAAGGTAAGAGAGCACTTTCGGCGCTATCATGAAGCTATTACTAGTTACCCCCCAACCCTCCATCAGGTTTTTTATCAATCATTTCCCGTTTTTAAGCGATCTAAAACCTAGATTTGGCTGTATTATTAGATTTCCTGGTACAGTGTGTCAGAAAACCGCTGCTCGTATGCTCCTTATTGAAACTGACTGAGACTTAAAAGCGACTGGTTGAATATTTAATATAAGTGCGAAAAGCTAAGCGCATTTTGAACAAGTATATTCTCCCCCTCCTTATATTGTTTTTACTATGGCGACAAATATTAATATTGATTTTTTCCCTAAATAATTGTACTCGTTTTTTCCTACTAATTTCCTACTGAAATTATTATGGAAATTCTGATTAAAAAACAACAACACAGGCACGCGGTATTACACTTATTATTCTGAAAAGGTGTTATGCTTCACCAACTAGTTATTGAGCGAAATGTATGTAACTCTTTGAAAACCTGTTTGGGACCATTAAAAATATATATATCTAATGGATTTCCGCGAATCACGTATGTGTCGCAACAAGAAGTAAGCTTAGTGAGTTGCAATTAACTCCCACTCATTTCATTTAATTATATCACAGTGTTAGGCCTAGGTTTTATACTAGTCGAAGCAAAACGTGCTTACGATACCCAATTTATTTTCAGTTAATTAGATATCACAGTGTTAGGCCTAGATTGTATGTTCTTAATTAAGTTCTGTGATTTGGTTCCGTTAATCAACGGTGGAAGGGAGTCCCAGCCCGAAACGTTGGGTACATTTAAAACATCTATTTAACATCAATCATTTTTCGTGATACAAGTTTTCCACTTTTTTGTTCTAGCTTTTTACGTTAGTCAAAACAAAACAAGCCTAGCACAATAGTTATTTATTTAACGTTAATTATATAATATATTTATGACAGTGTCAGGCCTAGACATTTACGTTGGTTACGGTTACTCAGATCAAAATTCGCCTACAGTCACATGAAGGTTGCCACACAAAAAATGCTACAGCTGCTGACTCAAATAAGCAGGCTACATGAAAGTTCTTAAAATATATACATCAAATATATGGTTGTCAAAATGTTGACAAAGTTTTTTCCATCAAACACAAAAGACAACAAAATATTGGAGATGTTATTACCAGTGTTTTTACCTTCTAAATGAATCCACAGAACGTGTTTCTTGAAACATAAAAAACAGCAATAAAATAATACATACTGTTCACAGAAACAACGATATTGTCAAACCAAATATATTATTCTCGTTATCTATTTATTTTGTCAAATAACACATCTGTTGCACACCTTTGTAAATTGGTCTTGTTGTTTAACCTGTTTAACGTTCACAACAAACACGGAAAATGGGAAACAAAATGAACAATTCACGTTGTTATTTACTCAATAAAACCAACTGTATCGATTATAAAGATTATTTTGTTTACATAAAAAGTTTCTTATACGACTTTGGACTTTTAATTATAACTATCACAAACTTCATAACTTCACTTGAATTATGGAATAGATTATGGATTTTGAAACATGGAGTTACAGTTTGATCAATTACATCTAACTCTTTTTTTGTGTAAAAAAATTCACTCTATTCAAAATAAAACATAACTATTACTATTAATCAAAGTTCATTTAAGGTATTACATTAATTTTTTTTATAATTAAAATAAATGGGATTTATCACATTTAAGATATTCTGATGTGAAACCATTTCCGATCCGAATTTATAACAAACTATAGTTCCGCAGCTACCCAACTTTCCTCGTACATAAAATATACAATATGCTGAATGAGTTACGCAAATAGGAAGGGTTGCCTAAAAACCGTGTGCTAGCTTGTAGCAAAACAAATTATCTTTCGTGTGAAAGCAAATAATTATGGTTGAATTTTTACTCTCTTTTGACGAGACTTTTTCTTTAGACAAAATTTCGATAAAACCTTAAAATAATAATTAATAAAAGAAATCTGACCAATAAAAAGTTACCCATAATGCTCTTCCTAGTAATATTGCACACCATTCAGCTAAGATACAGATGGACCTTTAACACCCACGCAGTATTGAAACTTCATTAGCAACCATACAAATAGTTATTTCATCATGAAACGTGGCAGAAATGATGAAAATTGACAAGAGTTTTTCTGTCCCTTGAACGTGGGCTTAACTATGTATACAAATTAAGGAAGACACACACACACACACAGATTACTTTCTATTATGAATACTTAAAAATCGTTTCATCCACAATCTTGTTTTTGCTATTCAAATTTATTTTTCAGAAAATCAGGAATTGTCGTTTGGATCAACAACAACTTAGAACTTCTAATTTACAATTGCAGTAATCAATACAAAGTTAATATTTGTATATTTCATATTACAAATACTGAATTTCATTTTGTGTGAAAAATGTCTTTGATCCACAACACTAAAATAGTGTTACTGTGTCGTCAAGAGCTATTTCCTGATAAACACTTAGATCACCTCCAAGAAGATAACAAATAAAAAATACACGTATTTTCTCCTCTCAATGCGAAACATCAACTTCTAATAATTATAAATTAAATCTTCCTGAAACAGTGCTTATAGATATAAGACACAATAACGACAAATCGTAAAATTTTGTAACATTTTGTTACAAAAGTATTTAGAAATGTTAAGAGTATAGCTAAGAATTCAAACATTTGAAATAGATGAGACATGGATGATGAAAGAAGATAATATGATAATTATTTTGGCTCAGACTGTATCAAAATAACTTAAAAAATATAACTAAGAAGTTATTGTACATGTTAAAAAAATTCTAAATAACAGTCAAAAGTTGTCCACCTATCTTCTTTTTTTTTTTTTTCCAGTTCAGTAAAAGTAAAGTAACGCTAGCATGTTACATTTCCATAGCAACCTACAAATATTTATACTTTAACCCTTCCATACCCAATATATTAATCAGAACAAAATATGTAGAAAAATATCCTAATACTTAATGTTTTAATTAATTATTAATGGCTCTGGACCAAAATGTGCAGCTGTTACAAAAGATTATCCATATTTGTAATCAAAGAGTAAAGTAACTTACGATAAATATTTTGTTTCTAGTTTATAATGGCGCCACCTATAATTTAATACAAAATATGACTCTGCTCTTACCTGTAATTGCTGTGTTAAGTACACAGAAGTCCCTTATAATTCTTTCAAGATTTTTACCAAAAACGTGTTCAGTATAAAATTTGAAACACAGAACAATCTTTTGATGTTATAGACCTTATCTTTTACGATACAAATTATTCCGTTCACAGCGTCGTACTTCTTCACGACCTTCCTCGAGTATTACAAGATTAAGTCTGCGCAGTATCGTTGGCTGTTGCACACATCTACCTGTGACGTAAAAACTGCAGCAGAGGTCGAGTTTACCACGTCATCAACTTCTGGCAGAATGACGTTCTCGTCTGACGTCGTGTCCGATTTTCGTGAAATTATATAAGAATGGCAATTATCTTAAATTAAGATTAATTCATGACAATTTATGATATATATATATATATATATATATATATATATAT
>NW_013668652.1:0-2061 GCF_000517525.1 Limulus polyphemus | reverse complement strand
TTGGAAATACTTGGACAGTTGTCAGCAGACGACAGGCACAACTATAGAGCACTGGTAGTGGCTCTAGAACTCAGGTATGGAACCCCAAATCAGTCTGAAGTTTACAGGGCTAGGTTTAGGACGAGAGCCTGCAAGAGCTGGCACAGGACTTGGAAAGTATGGCACACAAGGCCTACCCAACTGTGCCACCCAATCTCCTCCAGTTCTTGCTGAGGGATCAGTTTGTAGACGCCTTGGACAGTCCACAACTGAAAATACAAGTGAAGCAAGCACACCCCTCTACTATGCAGGATGCAATGGCCAGATCTCTTAAATTTGAATCCTACGTTAAATCCGGCACAGAGGTACCAAGGTTGGTACAGTCATCAGGATTCAAAGCCAGAAAAGGGCAGCTTTCAGAGAAGTTTGAGGGACTTTGCTGGCACTGTAATAAACCTGGGCACAAGAGAGCTCAATGCTGGCAACTTCAACACAGGGGAGAAGCCACAGCAAGAAAGGCTGCTACCCAGAAAGGATGGTGGAACTGTGGAGAGCAAGGACATATGAGGAGCCAGTGTAAGAAGAATACCACCAATAAGTCAGCTTCTGGAAACCAGTAGTGGCTGGTGATGAGGGACGCCCACCAACCCCCATCGTGAAAGTCCCAACAGCTAAGTGTAAAGTGGCAAGCACACATAGTGTCTATGTAACAGGAAAGTTGGATGGCCAAAGGTGCAATTTTGTCATAGATTCTGCATCTCAGCAAACCCTTGTGAGTATCAAGGTGCTGGATCGCAAAGGAGTACCAGAAGCCATACAGAAGCTCTGTGGTGTGATAGGACATTATGCAAGGTTGTGGGAACTAGTGTGGGTAACTATCAAGCTCATGGGCATGAAGAACAGACACAAATTATACTTGGCTGACATTGAAGACCAATGCATATTAGGATTGGACTATTTACTACCGAGGAAGTGTGTAGTTAACTTCGATAAAATGACGATTGGAAACAACAAAGGCCAAATTCCAGTACATGTTGCTGCATCTGTTGATTTGCATGTCACAGCACTTAAGTCAACTACAATACCCCTTATGTCAGAGAAGATAATTTGGGGAAGGATAAAAGAACATCCCCAAGGAAGCCCGATGCTTTTGGAAGCAGTGGAAGACCCATACAGGCCAGCGAATTTGAAGACTGGAAGGTCACTTGTGGCAGGTCATCAAGTAGTACCTATAACAGTGGCCAATTTCTCTAAATGTGAGCAGACACTTAAGGAAGGGGCATTGTTGGGTGTGTGTGCCATGAGGTAGAGCCAGTCAATGTTAAAGCAAGAAATACAACTATAAAGAAAGGATATACACTTCAAGAGCATTTAACTGACCTCTATTTGGCATCATCACAGGCTCTTCAGGTAAAAGACCTTTTTGCAAATTATGCAGACATCTTTTCGAAAGGAGATCATGACCTCGGCTGCACAAACCTTGTTGAGCACAGAATAAACACAGGCAATCACCGTCCAATAAAGATCCCTCCAAGGAGAATAGCTCCAGCAAAGCGACAAGAGCTAGAGAAGGTCATGAATGGTCTAATTGAGGAAGGGATAGTCGAGAAATCAGATAGTCCCTGGTCAGCTCCCGTCATGTTAGTCCAGAACCCAACGTTGCTGTGTGGACTTCAGGGCTCTTAACATTTTAACCGAAAAAGACTCATACCCACTGCCAAGAATTGATGATACTCTTGATGCCTTAAGTGGAGCCAGGTGGTTCTCAACTCTGGACTTAAAGTGAAGTTTCCATCAAGTAAAAATGGCTGAATCAGATTAACTTAAGACTGCATTTAGTTATGGTCAAGGTCTCTGGCAAGATTGTGTGAGGCCATTCGGGCTTAGCAATGCTCCAGCAACATTTGAGAGGCTGATGGAAAGGGCACTGGAAGGTCTACAATGGAGAATAGCCCTAGTGTACCTGGATGATGTCATTGTATTTGCCATAACTTTTGACGAGGAAATGTACTGGCTAGAGGAAGTATTCAAGCATTTGAAAGCAGCAAACCTCAAACTCCATCTCAAGAAATGCCACTTGTT
>NW_013668651.1:137071-145099 GCF_000517525.1 Limulus polyphemus | reverse complement strand
AAAAAAAGAACTGTTTCACACTCATAGCAACTACGTGAACCACCAATAAACAATAGAACTGTTTCACACTCATAGCAACTACGTGAACCACCAATAAACAATAGAACTGTTTCACACTCATAGCAACTACGTGAACCACCAATAAACAAAGGACTGTTTTCACACTCATAGCAACTACGTGAACCACCAACAAACAGTTCTATTGTTTACACACTCATAGCAACTACGTGAACCACCAATAAACACTAGAACGAACCATCAATAAACAATATAAACAGATATTTTCAGAACGTACCCGATCCATACTAATATCAAGATAAAATAAGTCTAGTTTACTCTGAATGAATATGAAGATTTGAACAAGTTCATTAGTGACCAATTATTTTGTTGATTTGTGAACACCACTAACTGTACTTAGATAATAAACTTGCTATTTTAATTGATAGACATTTATCTAAAAAATACATTATATCCATAATTTAAAAATCATTTCATAAACTGATATATAGAATGATCCCCATTGGTCAGTTCCCTTGAGGTTTTCTTGAAATCTTAATTAAGATCAACAACTGCTTATTTAATCATGTCTTGATCACGTTATGATCACATCTCACTTGATTTGCTAAAATATTCTGTACTATATAACCTCTACGAATCGGTCACATTCTCTCATAGCCACACAATACCGCACTTAGTAGCTTCTCGTGTATCTTTTGAAAGCTTTACCCGAGAAACCAGCACGTGCAAACTAACCGATGTTCTTAAGATTATCCAGGTTATCTCTGGAAAATCAGAGATAAACATTTTACCTCGTCTGAAAAACCTAATATTGCATAAAAAAGAAAGAGAAGAACTCATTCAGACGCTTCGAAAACATTTCTGCTTTAATATCAGTATCAAATATTTCACTTCAAATGAAAACATAGGTTATATTGAATACAAGAGCAATAGCGTGTTCAACAACAAGCATAACAACGAGAAATGCTTTAAAAGTTTGTAAGGCTAAAGAAACGTTTTATAGACCTACAACAAATAAGGCCTGTTAGGTTCAGTATAAACACGGGCAGGGGCGTACCTAGACATACGCCCGCGTGTAATAACTGAAGATTTAAGAAACGGTTTTTCTTTGTTTTATAAAACCTTAATCTGACTGTTTTATTCCCGCAAAATTGAGACAAAAAATGCCAGTTATCAGTATGTACATTCTTAAAGGACGTTATGTCGCCTGCATGGTTAATTTTTTATAGATTTCGTGTACAAAAAAATATATATATATATATATATATTTAAATTTCAAAACTTTTCCGGGGGAGGTCCCACGGACTCCACAAACGAGAGTTTCCTCTCATACATTCTACGACAAATTTACGCCTGTCTACACCCCTGGCTGTCAATCAGTAAAAAAATATCTATGGACAGTATGTAGGACCAGAAGAACACGAATAGCTAGAGAATGATTGCCAGTAAATGACCTCAGTGATATTGTCACAGTGTAGTTCCATTTTATACTACTAACTATAACTGATTGCACCTCTCCATTTATAAAATAGTTGTCTCTCAATAGTCTTTTAAATAACCGGTACGTCATCAGTTATTGCAGTTATTATGAAGGTCAAGAACTATTGCGAAGATGCGTCAACAGGTATTGTAGTTATTAAGAAGGTCAAGAACTATTGTAAGATACGTCAACAGGCAATGTAGTTATTAAGAAGGTCTAGAACTATTGTACAGATACGTCATCAGTTATTGTAGTTATTATGAAGGTCAAGAACTATTGCGAAGATACGTCAACAGGTATTATAGTTATTAAGAAGGTCAAGAACTATTGTAAGATACGTCAACAGGCATTGTAGTTATTAAGAAGGTCAAGAACTATTGCACAGATACGCCAACAGGTATTATAGTTATTATAAAGGTCAAAGACTATTGCACAGATACGTCAACAGGTATTGTAATTATTAAGAAGGTCAAGAACTATTGCACAGATACGTCAACAGTTATTGTAGTTATTATGAAGGTCAAGAACTATTGCACAGATACGTCAACAGTTATTTTAGTTATTATGAAGGTCAAGAACTATTGTACAGATACGTCAACAGGTATTGTAGTTATAGTGAAGGTCAAGAACTATTGCACAGATACGTCAACAGTTATTGTAATTATTGTGAAGGTCAAGACTTATTGCACAGATACCTCAACAGTTATAGTAGTTATTATGAAGGTCAAGAACTATGGCACAGATACGTCAACAGTTATTGTAGTTATTATGAAGGTCAAGAACTATTGCACAGATACGTCAACAGGTATTGTAGTTATTAAGAAGGTCAAGAACTATTGCACAGATACGTCAACAGGTATTGTAGTTATTAAGAAGGTCAAGAACTATTGTACAGATACGTCAACAGTTATAGTAGTTATTATGAAGGTCTAGAACTATTGTACAGATACGTCAACAAGTATTGTAGTTATTATGAAGGTCTAAAAATATTGTACAAAATGGAAATGCAATAAGATAAGAAAGTATTGATCGTATCAAACGGAAATCGACAAATGTTATACCCTAATGAACTTGTAAAAACTTACCCTCATGCTCTCAAGTTGAGTTCGGACAAACTCGGCACGTGATGTTTGGTCACTTCCGGCAACCAAGAAACTGCCAACATACTGTGAAATGAGAAAAACATAATACGAAGTAAAAAACTAAAATATATCATATCGTAAGATTATTAAAAATATATAATAAACATATACATCAGTGGTGTAGGAAGCGAGGATAGGGAGCCCAGGTTCCCCAATTTTCAATCTATTCTAGTAAAAATGGATCAAAATCACGAATATTACTCTCAGCAAAAGCAGATAAATGCACAAGATTTAATCCATAGCCCAATGCATGCCCTGGACCCTGGCCGTAATGGGTGCGCCTGTGGCGCAAATTCCCTCTCTTCGTTCGGACAAATAAACCTTGAGTCCCCACCCCTAGTTTTTTTCCCCCTCCTACGCCTCTGTATTTAGTGAGGAAGACAGACATACCGGAGGTAAGAAAGGCCTGTATGTGATTAACTACACATAGACAGCTACAAAGTATAGTTCGGTCGCATGCAAAAGGAAGAATACACATGGTGTTGAAGTACTGTGTCATATTACGTCATTCAATGTACTGTTATAACATAATATAGTGTTGAAGTACTGTGTCATATTACGTCATTCAATGTACTGTTATAACAATATAGTGTTGAAGTACTGTGTCATATTACGTCATTCAACGTACTATTATAACATAATATAGTGTTGAAGTACTGTGTCATATTACGTCGTATGATTCCGTGTTAACATTCTTTCTACACGAACTGGAGGAACAGGTAAGTTTAGCTCATAATTACTACCTACAAGGACGACCAAATACTCTGAATAATGTGGTTGTTTATAATTCCCGATACTATATGTATAGTGTTGAAGTACTGTGTCATATTACGTCATTCAATGTACTGTTATAACATAATATAGTGTTGAAGTACTGTGTCATATTACGTCGTTCAATGTACTGTTATAATATAGTGTTGAAGTACTGTGTCATATTACGTCATTCAGTATACTGTTATAACATAATATAGTGTTGAAGAACTGTGTCATATTACGTCATTCAATGTACTGTTATAACATAATATATTATAACAGTACATTGAACGACGTAATATGACACAGTACTTCAACACTACATTATGTTATAACAGTATACTGAATGACGCAATATGACACAGTACTTCAACACTATATTATAACAGTACATTGAACGACGTAATATGACACAGTACTTCAACACTATATTATGTTATAACATTGAATGACGTAATATGACAATACTTACTTCAAATCCCAAGCTAATGTAATAACAGTACATCGTATAACTTAGTATGATACAGTACTTCAACACCAGGTGACGTAACGACGTCCCTTACAATAAGCAAATGAGTGATTCGGGTTCAGATTGCACACAATACAGCAAAACTTTTAACACAAATTCTATGGTATCTGGATATGTTAGAGCTCTTATCTTTCCACGAGGTCACATTAGTAGCCTCACACAGTTAATAATGGGAAGAGAAGGAAAGCCGGATCTGGATATGTTAGAGCTCTTATCTTTCCACGAGGTCGCATTAGTAGCCTCACACAGTTAACAATGGGAAGAGAAGGAAAGCCTATTCTGCAGCAACAAGAGGGGTGGTGTTTTAATTGCTCAAATCTTTCCCCCACCCCACCCTCTACATACATACATTATGCATTCTCCTTCCTGCACCTCTTAATCAAAAATCCTGAGAATGGATTTTTATTTAAATATATATATATATTTATAACATATTATGTCAAATCATACAGCCACCATTAGAGGGCACTATATGTAATTACTTTAATCACAACGAAACGTACTGTGCGTGCATTGTTTAACACCCTTAGCAATACCCTCTAGAATTGATATCCCGGCTTTCCTTCTCTTCCCATTGTTAACTGTGTGAGGCTACTAATGTGACCTAGTGGAAAGATAAGAGTTCTAACATATCCAGATCCGGCTTTCCTTCTCTTCCCATTGTTAACTGTGTGAGGCTACTAATGTGACCTCGTGGAAAGTATATATTTAAAGAGACATCAGCAGCACCCTACTGTGTGTTAAACCGATATATATTTAAAGAGACATCAGCAGCACCCTACTGTGTGTTAAACCGATATATATTTAAAGAGACATCATCAGCAGCCCTACTCTGTGTTAAACCGATATATATTTAAAGAGACATTAGCAACACCCTACTGTGTGTTAAACCGATATATATTTAAAGAGACAACAGCAACATAGTTAACAATGGGAAGAGAAGGAAAGCCGGATCTGGATATGTTAGAGCTCTTATTCGGTTTAACACACAGTAGGCTGTTGCTGATGTCTCTTTAAATATATATCGGTTTAACACACAGTAGGCTGCTGCTGATGTATCTTTAAATATATATCGGTTTAACACACAGTAGGGTGCTGCTGATGTCTCTTTAAATATATATCGGTTTAACACACAGTAGGGTGCTGCTGATGTCTCTTTCTTGAAAATTTCTTGTCAGATTTTATTTTAGTACTTCACGCATGTCAATCGAGTATAGGAAATAAAAATACTTTTAATGTTCGAAGTGATTTTGGGAAGGTCTCTGTCATAGATGCCTCACTTTGCCACAATAAAATGAGGTATTGGACTCGCTCCTCCCTCCCGTGTTTGCCTGCCATGCGTTATAGGGTTTGACGGCTATGAGTCTGTTTACTGTCAACCCGTTTTGTTTCAGAACCCCACCGCCCCTATTGATCACTGACCTTCGTATATCGTGGGATAGATAAGGTTGAATACTGAGATGCAAATCTCATGCTTTTAAGTGTTCGGAATGTATTTCCAATCGCGTGCAAAGAAAAGACCGTTCGTGATTTGGGGGGGGGGATAAAGAGTGTCTGAAAGACTCGTGGAAATTTAAAACACGCCATTCTTGAAGTATGGACACGTCAAACTTATTCCATTGTCGACAAACAACAGACACGATCAAGTTATATAGTGTTTTTGTCTGTGTGTGCACGTGTTTTGCTATCATATACTTCAAGTAAGAGTCAATCAACTATCAAGAATGTATGATGATGTGAAATGATTTTATAGACTATAGTGTAGCAGGAGTAAGCTGGGATTACACGACAAGGCTTTGGGTTTCTGACTTCTCCCAGTCAAAGTGTATCAGTCTAGCTGCCTCCTCCACCCATATATCCCCATATATTTCTTTTACACATCCCCCCCTTTCTTTCTTTTATCTTTTCCTTCTTCTTTCTTTCTTTCTTCCAAATTCAAATCATGTTAGTTCAATAAAATATGTATATGATCCTATTTTAAATGACCTAAAGATAAATAGCATTGAAAATTTAATTCCAATAAAAGAAAGAAAGCCGTATGGAAATTAAAATAAATTTGTTTAAAAATATAATCTTCAATATATATATATACAAAATTAAAAATTAAGCCCATATATATATATATATATATGCAAATACTTTAATTGCAAAATAAGCTAAAAAAGAATTACACCTATTTATTCTTTTAAAATTTGTTTTTTCCATCAATTCCTGGAATAAAAGTGATCTTTTATTTATAATATTTTATAGTGATACTTTTAAGTCTTTCTTTAATTGTAGGCACAATATTCTAAACACAAATTTTGGTAGTAATTGTTTTTCTCTGAAGCTTTGAATCACACAGTTCTAAGAAAATTCACAAAAAAAATGCAACGGAATATCATTATGTCACATAACAGTAGTATCATTTAGTAATATCCAATCAGAAACTGTGTAACATATCATTCTGCAGCAATATCCAATAAGAAGCTGTGTAACATATCATTCTGCAACAATATCCAATCAGAAGCTGTGTAACATATGATTTTGCAACAATATCCAATCAGAAGCTGTGTAACATATCATTCTGCAGCAATATCCAATCAGAAGCTGTGTAACACATTATTCTCCGCTTTGGCACAGAAAGCTTTGAAATTTAATAAACTTTATTAAACCTTGTAAATATGCACACGTATGTAGTTAAACAGTTACTGTAAGAGGCTGACTGCCAGCAAGCAAAAGCAAACATCAAACATACTACATTTAAATTGGAACAACATCCTTCTGCTGGAAAGGACAACAATTCCGTCATGAACTATTATTTTAATGCAATACAAATACTCTTATTTACTGTAATCAAATACAGGAGCGCACACACACTCAAAGAGTATACTAAATATAGTATACAAAGTCGATCATAAGTTTCAGATAACAAACCTGATGAAATTGATCTGTGTGTGCCAGTTGAATTTAAGTAAATCTAACATGGTCTGCACATGTGCAACATGCAGCTAATAACATATTTTTCTTATAGCCATTTGTACTTGCATGTTTACAAACGCTTTAGTTACAGATCAACAACACAAACTTTAGACATGATGATACACAATAACATGTACTACAGTATTGATGTCAGAAAAACATGTAGGTTCAAGAACTCTTGATATAAAACAATACAAACTCTATAAACCGAACTTTCTTCTTCAGAGGTAAACTGGGAATGGTGGTGTAACTGAATGAGTGATATATATAGAGGGAATTGAGCGACGTCATGAAGATCACCTGGGTTTCCAGGAAGCGTTTTTGTATATTTTTTAGTGTACTGTTGTTAAGTTTGTCTCATTTCCAGAGCAAAACGACTGGGAACGAGAGCGTTATGTAAAAAAAAAAAGGTGTTAAAGATGTTTTGCTTTACAAATGGTCAAGAAACACTAAACCTTAAGTGTTATTAAAGTAAAATAAAGGTGACACATGGAGATTGACTGGAAGAAAAAATTGAGCAGATCAATTTCTAAAGACAGGCATGGAAAGTTATCATAAATAAATAGTAAGTATTAGAAAGAATAGGGGTAAATATTAAGAGTTTATACTACATGAAAAAATATATATATAAATAAAAATTATTGTTCTTACAGTGAACAAATCAATGACCAAAGGTCACTGATTCCAGGATCTAGAGAATAAACCAATGATCGGAGGTAACTGATTCCATGATCTACAGAACAAACCAATGACCAGAGGTCACTGATTCCAGGATCTAGAGAATAAACCAATGATCGGAGGTAACTGATTCCATGATCTACAGATCAAACCAATGACCAGAGGTCACTGATTCCAGGATCTAGAGAATAAACCAATGATCGGAGATAACTGATTCCATGATCTACAGAACAAACCAATGACCAGAGGCCACTGATTTCAGGATCTAGAGAATAAACCAATGATCGGAGGTAACTGATTCAACGATCTACAGAACAAACCAATGACCAGAGGCCACTGATTCCAGGATCTAGAGAATAAACCAATGATCGGAGGTAACTGATTCAACGATCTACAGAACAAACCAATGACCAGAGGCCACTGATTCCAGGATCTAGAGAATAAACCAATGATCGGAGGTAACTGAT
>NW_013668651.1:118473-136385 GCF_000517525.1 Limulus polyphemus | reverse complement strand
TGATTATCCAACATTGATTATCCAACATCGATTATCCAACATCGATTATTCAACATTGATTATCCAACATTGATTATCCAACATTGATTATCCAACATCGATTATCCAACATCGATTATCCAACATCGATTATCCAACATTGATTATCCAGCATCGATTATCCAACATCGATTATCCAACATCGATTATCCAACATCGATTATTCAACATTGATTATTCAACATTGATTATCCAACATCGATTATCCAACATCAATTATCCAACATCGATTATTCAACATCAATGCTACTACTTGAATAAACCATGAATTATTCAACGGACAAACTGTTACAAAAATAAGAGTAAATATAAAAATATTTTAAAAAATTAATATGAATACAAACTCACTATGGTGGGTAAAACAGAACCCAAAACACTACCCGTATGATATACCACTGTATGAAGCCTAGTCATATTCTTTTCATTTGACCTTGTTCAGGGTTACCGATGTGAGGTGGAATTCCCCGAAACCGGTATAACTTAGTGACAAAGGTAAATGGAATGCCTGATCGGACTTCATACTTATTTTTAGTATTTCAAACAGCTTCTGCTAAATAATTCAGAATAATACATCAATAGTTTTAATGATATATATTCCTTAAATTTATTGTGGCGAGTAAAAGACATGTCAGAATACTATACTTATAATGTGAAGCCTAGTCTTCTTTATTCGAGTTGACCTTGTCCAGGGTTACTGATGTGAGGTGGAATTCCCCGAAACCGGTATAACTCGGTGACAAGAGTCAAATAAAATATTGTGTTTTTTATTTGTAGATGAATGCAGTTCGGGTAATGAATATTCAACACTAGTGTTTCCCATACAGTTACACGCAACGTGTTACTTAAAATAATCAGAGTTTCCCATACAGTTACACGCAACGTGTTACTTTAGATGATCAGTTCCCATACAGTTACACGCAACGTGTTACTTAAAATGATCAGAGTTTCCCATACAGTTACACGCAACGTTTTACTTTAAATGATCAGTTTCCCATACAGTTACACGCAACGTGCTACTTTAAATAATCATAGTTTTACACGCAACGTGTTACTTTAGATGATCAGTTTCCCATACAGTTACACGCAACGTGTTACTTTAGATGATCAGTTTTCCATACAGTTACACGCAACGTGTTACTTAAAATAAAACAATCGATTAAGGTTTATAATTAACATGTACTGGGTACCTGTAATTTGTTCTACCCACAAATCTCGACTTTCAAAGGAGATCAAATATTATGTTAGGTGACACCAGGTGGGACGGCGGTAAGTCTACAGACTTACAAGGCTAGAACCCGGGGTTCGATTCCCTGCGGTGGACACAGCAGATAGCTCAATGTAGCTTTGTTCTAAAACAGACACAGAGAACACGGAATAAATGTGGCAAAGAACTTTTAAGAAGAGTTTAAAAAAAGGCTCCAGAACGTAAAATATATTAACCTTTCAATTATAATATTTATGGTTACCAGGTGCAACAACTACTCTGTATATTCGACAATAAACAAGTTTTAATTTCACATAACAGGGCACTTCATTTCATCATTTCATCAGACCTCCCCTAAAGCAATCTGTTAATGGTGAAAGTCTAACAGCATAAAAGGGTCAAAGGGCACATCAATAAATGCTATGCCCAGTGCGATGTCTCATGTCTTCCTTATTTTCACCTCAAACGTTTTTGGGATTCTTCCAACCGTAAAATACCACTGAAAAAATAAATTACCTTTGTTTAAAGACGAACGGGTTACAATGGAAAATACATTGACTGGATTATAAAGAGTGATTTGTGAACTTTAAATCTATATTAACAGCTATTAATTATTTTTTGAGCCCATTAAATATCTTATATTTTGTAAAATATTTTTTCTTTGTTACACAAGTTGGCAAGTGACATGGAAGAACTCTCAAAGATATGATAACTTAAACATGTCAATATCAGTTATGAACGGTCCTTCTATCAATATAAACACTATTTGATGTTCTGTAAGTGGACACTGTAGTCTGACTCTTTCTCTCGATAAGTACGTAAAATATCTCACTCAATGTTGCCCGAGTATATTTACTCGGCAAGAGACTTATTGGATAGTGCGCAAGTATTCTCTCTGTAGGGATGGCACGAACTCCCGTATTAAAACAATACAAAAGCCATCTAGATTTTCTTTTCTACGGGTCATCAGAAGCTAGATATGAAGAGCTACCTGCCACAGTTGCTCTATCTCTGGTGTATATGCCGCGTTTCAGCTATCCAGAGCGTCCCGAAGCCGAAAGCTGGCAAATAGCCAAAAATCGAGATTTTTTTATCTTCATTCATCATCTTTCTTCAACAGGCCTAGTACCTACCTAGTTCTAGTAGTAACTATAATTTTATCATCATTTGATAGAGCAAAACAGTCTTCACGACTTTTGACTACCTATTTTATTATTATTATATGCAAAATTTATAAAGCTTTAGAATACACTCTATAACCTAGTAACCCACGTACGCCAACTTATATATACACACATACATAGACACACACACACACTAGCAGAGACCTAAAAAAGACTTGTGAATAAATTAGTATCTTTATTGCAATAGTACTTCTTTAAATATGAGATTTCTAAAATAATACTAAAGAATTACAATCACAGACACCGAAGTACGTAAGTCCACTTGTTTAAGGCCTAACATTAGTTAAGCCTTTATTAAGTTTGGCCTATATTCGATCTTGTATACGTTTGTTTTTTTGTTTTTTGTTTTTGTTTTTTGCTTTGGTTTAATTAGGGCTAAACTTTGCTATACTTGATACTATCAATAGATAAACATATAATATTATTCTACGACCTAACGTTAAACCTTTAATAAGTTTTTAATATGTTGTTATACAAAATATCTACTAAAGCTTATTTACACCTGTTAAAAATGAAGTGCGCGTGCTTGCGCATTTAGATAGCAAGGTGCGCGGCCAAGTTCAGGACAGACGAAAACCGAGTATTATTATGATAGAAGATAAGTACACATGAAATATCAATAAAAATCCGTAAGTACAAGCCAGGTGGTTAGGGGGCGCTCGACTCGCAATCTGAGGGTCGCAGGTTCGAATCCCCATAACACCAAACATGCTCGTCCTTTCAGCCGTGGGGGGGGCGGTATAATGTGACGGTCAGTCCCACTATTCGTTGGTACAAGAGTAGACCAAGACTAGCTGCCTTCCCTCTAGTCTTACGCTGCTAAATTAGGAACGTCTAGCGCAGATAGCCCTCGTGTAGCTTTGCGCGAAATTTAAAAAACAAACAAACAACCGTAAGTACAAATTCTACACCTAACTTCGACAGGGAAAAAAGTTTTTAAGCGAATGGATGAACATAAAGTTTTATCGTTTCTTTTCTTTGAATATTTTGAATGTTTCAGCTTCAAACATGTGTATTTGTTACGAGCTGTGAATGAGAGTATTTTGTATATAAATTGATATAATCATCAATAAAAAATACAATTAAACTATATAAAACATAAGCATTGAATTATTGACTTCATACACATCAACACATAGTTGAATACAGTTGTGTATTTTTTTTTTTTTCACATTTTCCAATAACCTGTGACTCCGGTAACACACTGATAAAACATAGTACAAAGTTCATGCCCACAGGTTCTTCCGCTAAAGAAACAAGGGCGTGGTTATGAACATTAAACTAACCAGGTAAAAATAAGAAAAGCAAAAAACGTCAAGGAATGAAATTAAATGGAGGCCTGTTGTGGAAACAGCGACAGGGGGTCTTTAAGGTTAGGCCAGAATTTCCATTTCTACCACTATCACAAAAGAAAAGACAGAGAAAAGGTGGGGTGACTACCCAGACGAAACAAGTTATTTCTATAAAGGTAGCCTTGGGTATATATATATATTTACAGAGAAGAGTAAGTATTGTTATTGGTTTTATTTGTTATCCTCTGTAAGTTGAACTGGTTGAAAAGTACTCAGACACGTGGATATTGTGCAAATATAGCTTGGTACAAAAGTGTGTTACTACTTACTGTTAAATGTTACCTTGGGCAACTTTAATTTGGTACAAAAGTGTGTTACTACTTACTGTTAAATGTTATCTTGGGCAAGTATAGTTTGGTATAACAGTGTGTTACTACTTACTGTTAAATGTTATCTTGGGCAACTTTAGTTTGTTAGAAAAATGTGTTACTACTGGCTATTAAATGTTATCTTGGGCAAGTTTAGCTTGGTAGAAAAGTGTGTTAGTACTGACTGTTAAAGGTTATCTTGGGCAACTTTAGTTTGATAGAAAAGTGTGTTACTACTGACTATTAAATGTTATCTCGGGCAAGTTTACCTTGGTAGAAAAGTGTGTTACTACTGACTATTAAATGTTATCTTGGGCAACTTTAGTTTGGTCAGAAAATGTGTTACTACTTACTGTTAAAGGTTATCTCGGGCAAGTTTAGTTTGGCAAAAAAAAATGTGTTACTACTTACTCTTAAATGTTATCTTGGGCAACTTTAGTTTGGTAGAAAAAATGTGTTACTACTGACTATTAAATGTTACCTTGGACAAGTATAGCTTGGTACAAAAGTGTGTTACAACTTACTGTTAAATGTTACCTTGGACAAGTATAGTTTGGTATAACAGTGTGTTACTACTTACTGTTAAATGTTATCTTGGGCAACTTTAGTTTGGTAAAAAAATGTGTTACTACTTACTGTTAAATGTTATCTTGGGCAACTTTAGTTTGGTAAAAAAATGTGTTACTACTTACTGTTAAATGTTATCTTGGGCAACTTTAGTTTGGTAAAAAAATGTGTTACTACTTACTCTTAAATGTTATCTTGGGCAACTTTAGTTTGGTAGAAAAATGTGTTACTACTGACTATTAAATGTTATCTTGGGCAACGTTAGTTTGGTAGAAAAATGTGTTACTACTGACTATTAAATGTTATCCTGGGGCAACTTTAGTTTGGTAGAAAAATGTGTTACTACTGACTATTAAATGTTATCTTGGGCAAGTTTAGTTTGCTAGAAAAGTGTGTTACTACTGACTATTAAATGTTATCTTGTACAACTTTAATTTGGTAGGACTTTTCTACCAAGCTAAACTTGTCCAAGATAACATTTAATAGTCAGTAGTAACACACTTTCCTACCAAATTAAAGTTGCACGAGATAACATTTAATAGTCAGTAGTAACACACTTTATGTTACTACTGACTCTTAAATATTATCCTGGGGCAACTTTAGTTTGGTAGAAAAGTGTGTTACTACTGACTATTAAATGTTATCTTGGGCAAGTTTAGTTTGATAGAAAAGTGTGTTACTACTGACTATTAAATGTTATCTCGTGCAACTTTAATTTGGTAGGAAAGTGTGTTACTACTGACTGTTAAATGTGATCTTGGGCAAGTTTAGTTTGGTACAAAAGTGTGTTACTACTTACTGTTAAATGTTATCTTGGGCAACTTTAGTTTGGTAAAAAAATGTGTTACTACTGACTATTAAATGTTATCTTGGGCAACTTTAGTTTGGTAAAAAAATGTGTTACTACTGACTATTAAATGTTATCTTGGGCAAGTTTAGTTTGATAGAAAAGTGTGTTACTACTGACTATTAAATGTTATCTCGTGCAACTTTAATTTGGTAGGAAAGTGTGTTACTACTGACTGTTAAATATGATCTTGGGCAAGTTTAGTTTGGTAGAAAAGTGTGTTAGTACTGACTGTTAAAGGTTATCTCGGGCAAGTTTAGTTTGGTAGGAAAGTGTGTTACTATTGTCTGTTAAATGTGATCTTGGGCAAGTTGAGTTTGGTAGAAGAGTGTATTACAACTTACTGTTAAATGCCAACTGTGGTCTCTCTACAGAAAGCACAGGCTTTATTACGTGAAATTCTTGCCTCCATTGTCCCTGAATTGAACCTAAGTTTAATTGTGTAATTTCAAGGCTTTATTTGTATCACTATTGCACCAATATGCAATGTTCGTTTTACAAAAGTTATTGATTTGATGTTACTTTGATCCTCGTTTGGACTTGTAGATTGTTTTATACCTCTCTCACTTCCATGTACAAATAATATTTTACTTCCTGGCTGGTCTATGATCGCTCGCATTAATTGATTTTGCAAAGTATTTATCTATTTTTTTCAATTTTTGCATATATCCAATGATACACACACACACATATATACATTTAATATAGGAATATTCTCCAAATGCTAAATCAATTTTATAAGCATAAGATTATATATATTCAAATAACTAAGTTCCGTATAAAATTACTTGGAATTGTTATTATTAACAAATTCCACTCAAAATCCATTAATTTCCAAATCTCTTGTTTTGACTATAATATGCAGTTACAAAAGCTGTATCAATGTTTCTTCTTTGCTTATAACTCTAAGAATGCAGTAATTCATGATACATCAAATTAAGCATCCCGGTGGCACAGCGGTACGTCTGCGGACTTATAACTCTAGAAACCGGGTTTCGATACCCGTGGTGGACAGAGCACAGATAGCCCTTAACTTCAAACAAACATAAAATTAAAATCCATATCGCACTAGAATACATAAGCTACAATAAAATTAACATTTAGCACAAAGACTTTAAGGGTAACAAATATTATCAATTCCTGTTATCAGTCTTCAACAGTAACCGTTTTACTGAAGTCACGTAAGGCTTAGTTTTGTTATCTCAGATGCTAAGAATCGTTTAGTGTAGTTTGATTGGTCATAGGATTCTTTATGAGGATTATGTATGTAATAAGTTCTACGTATACTGATGCCAACGAACATGAAATCTGTGATAGTGCATTAAGGAAACCACTAATATTTCACTGAAACAATATTCCGTGTTTTTAAATAAAATCTGTGAGACTGGCTAACTCTGGTTAACTCATAAAAACCAAAGAACCAAGCACTGACAAAAGAACCAACTTTTAAAGTTCAGTGAGTGCTGCTAGGAACCATTACGGTAGGCCTAATGGAGGTCATTGAACTGTGGTTGGAATACAAATATAGGTGGAAAAAGTTATAATGAAAGGCCCCGTTTTCTATCCCGTAGTAACACGATTGATATAGCATGCAACACGTTGTTAGGAAAACATTAAATTAGTAGATTTAACTCAAAAACTGAAGTCACGATGCTGTTTACCCAAGCTCCAGAAACGAGTCCCCCTGAACAACACGTGGAAGTTAAATACATTAACCCTAGGAGTGAGTAGGTTAAAAAGAAGGGGAGTGTACCCACAAAAGAACATGCGAGTCTGAACTTAATTATGGTTATGTTCGGCTCATTCCGTGGTTTAGTACTCATTCTAAATCATGAAAAAATAAATGCACATATACCACAGTAAACGTATCCATGAGATATTCTCTTTTCTTTTCATTTGTATATAGTTTTGGGACGAAGTTTTGTAAGTACCTAAACATTATCAGTAGTTTTTCTTTCATCCTTGTTTCACTTTACAAGTCTATGTTTTAACTTTAATGCACACACAAGAAGTGATTGAAGTACGAAATACGTCTGTTTTGATTTAGAAGTGTGTATTGTTCACCGTACTTAAAGGCGATAAGAAGTAACTACGTTTTCATATAGGAATAAAGTCTATAATAGTAAACGTTTAAGTTTCTTAATTTTTTTCAAGTACATATATTTTTTTACATAAATTACAAAACTACAGATTCGTCTAAAGCTGTTAAAAAATGTGAAGTTTTAAAACAATAATAAGCTGGTTATGTAATGAACAAGGTGGTCACACACTAGATATAAGTGTCCGACATTTACACACCACGATGTTAATAGTTTTATGAGACGGCTAGTGAAGCTCTAAAGGATACAAATGACCAATGTCAGTGACATTGACAGATGACAGTTCTGAAGGTGACAGATGACCAATGCCAGTGACATTGACAGATGATAGTTCTGAAGGCGATAGATAACCAATGTCAGTGAGGGTTCTAACATTGACAGATGACAGTTCTGAAGGCGACAGATAACCAATGCCAGTGACATTGACAGATGACAGTTCTGAAGGTGACAGATGACCAATGCTAGTGACATTGACAGATGATAGTTCTGAAGGTGACAGATGACCAATGCCAGTGACATTGACAGATGATAGTTCTGAAGGCGATAGATAACCAATGCCAGTGAGGGTTCTAACATTGACAGATGACAGTTCTGAAGGCGACAGATAACCAATACCAGTGAGGGCTTTAACATTGACAGATGACAATTCTGAAGGCGACAGATAACCAATGTCAGTGAGGGCTATAACAATGATAGATGACAGTTCTGAAGGCGACAGATAACCAATGCCAGTGACATTGACAGATGACAGTTCTGAAGGCGACAGATGACCAATGCCAGTGACATTGACAGATGACAGTTCTGTAGGCGACAGATGACTATTGCCAGTGAGGACTCTAACTATGACAGATGAGGGGTGACAGTTCTTAACACCAACAGGAGACAGAAATGACAGCGATAGATTAGAGACACGAGTGATAAGCTTAAAGTCAAATTCCATTACACATACGCAATGTTCGATAGAAACATTTCCACTGTCCTAATAATACAGAGAGGTTACAGAATGTTAAGTGATGATGAATACTTAAAAAATAACGTTTTTTTATTTTACTTGAAATCACAAGGTCATGGAAACAAGGTGGGTACCGAACTGAAAATCAATTTTAACGAGGTGTTCTTGGAAAAGTATTGTACATTTGTTATTCTGATCCAATATTTAACTGAAAAGTTTAAACTTCAACTCATACACATTTCAGTTGGAAGAAATGAGGCAAAAAGTAGCATCTTAACAACAATTAAATTCTCATTAATTCACTATCCATGAAGAAACAATGAAAAAGGAAAAAGTGTGACGTATTACCACGATCTCGACAAGATGCAAGATAACTTACCTAACTCTAAACAGGTTAACTGATAAACGTCACATACTCGAGAAACTATTTTCACAAGTATTTAGTTCATGCTAATCTTATTGTATTCACGACTAACCTATTTTTAGTTTTATAAAAAACAACAACTATTAATACAGTTAGTGCTAGAATTTGGACACAAGAGCTATCTATCTATAATAGTCCCTAATTCTGAACCGATAAAGGGGAAGTAGTTAGTAAACAGCGCTCACCGCCAACCGTTACGCTACTCTTGTTTAACCGTACACTGCGTATAGTGAGATTTGAAAGTCGTTCATACGGCCCCAAAGTGCGAAGCTCATTTTTGCGGCAACGGGATGCTAACAGCTCTCGGATTCACATTCTAGGCACACTAACAACTAGGCCACGCTCGACCAGAAAGGAGGGGAGGGTCGACACATCATTCCATGCTCTAAGTTAACCGAATACCTTTTTTTTTTCAGCTATGTGTGGTTTTAACCCTTAAATTACCGACTTGTTTTATAATGTTCACTAGCGGTGGGGTCCAGATACTACATAATATTAAGTAATTTTGTGTTTCGGGCTGTTACTGTGTAGTCAAATGATCAAATAAGTGAGTGAAATCAATTCTTCATATATATCAGATACATAAAACAAAAACAGAAGCAATTAGCAGGACTAGTTGAAATGTCTCTCAATGGGACAGCAGTACGTTTACGAACTTATAATGCTAAAATCCAAGGTTCGATTCCCCACGGTGGATACGTCAGATAGCGCAATATGGCTTTGCTTTAAAACAAACAAACAAACACACTAACTGAAATATTTATGGTATTTTTGTTTACATTTTTTTTTGCGTGGTCCCTATGTTATTAGGGACTCTGTAATTAAAGAAGTGATGGACCCACAAACAATTAAGTGCACAAATAGTTTAGAAGAATATGCTTCCTACTCATTGACTGGCAGACAACACACTACTGTATAGTGGTGCGAGTGGTTAAAATAGGTGAACCCTCATGGCGGCCTTCGGCCCCCTTTAGGGGATATTACACAAAGCAATAGCCTTCACAAACTTCTTTACTCCCAAGTGAATTTTAGACCGACAACCTTTTTGCACGTTGACTCAACAATTAATGGGAATACATGAGCATCCAAATTATTTGCATCTTAAAAAGACGGAATGTGTATTAGAATCAATCAGTGATGTACTTCTATAGCTTAGTGACAGAAAGGTAGATCTGATAATAAGGATATTACAATTGTGAATTGTTGGTAATCTGATACTCGCTTAGCTTTTTCACTAAAATGACATCACATCGGGGACTCTTAACGTCGTGACGTCAGTAAAATGTGCGCATGTCATGAATCACGAGAAGAATTATACACTTTTTAGGCTACATCACAGTATGACATGAATTTCAAAACCAATAAATACAAATATTCGTTACTCTTAATTTTGGTTTTATTTACTCTTAGAACACTTTCGGGGACTCTGTGCAAGCACATCTAATACCTCCTGTACATACAGCTCCGTTTCAGACGAGGTCCACTGCAGTGAAGCTGAGTATACAGTGTAGTTAATATACTGCACATAAACTTGTTGGTTGAGCAAGACTTCTACAGAATGTCAGAAGAAAAAAGATAGAGAAAAAGAAGGTGTTTCTAGTTTCCGATAGATTTTTTGTTTTAGTTATATGTGTTCATTTTCATATAACTTAACCTTCAATAATACCCACCTTTATACATATATATGTGTCTTTTAAACGAGACTACCATACACAACTTATAGCTTCATATTTTCAAACAAGACTACAACACACATTTTATAGCTTCATATTTTCAAACAAGACTACCAAACATATTTTATAGCTTCATATTTTCAAACAAGACTACAAAACATATTTTATAGCTTCATATTTTCAAACAAGACTACAACACACATTTTATAGCTTCATATTTTCAAACAAGACTACCAAACATATTTTATAGCTTCATATTTTCAAACAAGACTACAAAACATATTTTATAGCTTCATATTTTCAAACAAGACTACAACACACATTTCATAGCTTCATATTTTCAAACAAGACTACAACACACAACTTATTGCTTCAAATTTTCAAACAAGACTACAAAACATATTTTATAGCTTCAAATTTTCAAACAGAACCACAACACACAACTTATTGCTTCAAATTTTCAAACAAGACTACAACACACAACTTATTGCTTCATATTTTCAAACAAGACTACAACACATATTTTACAGCCTCATATTTTCAAACAAGACTACAACACATATTTTATAGCTTCATATTTTCAAATGAGACTACCAAACATATTTTATAGCTTCAAATTTTCAAACAAGACTACAACACACATATTTTATAGCTTCAAATTTTCAAACAGAACCACAACACACAACTTATTGCTTCATATTTTTAAACAAGACTACCAAACATATTTTATAGCCTCAAATTTTCAAACAAGACTACAACACACATTTTATAGCCTCATATTTTCAAACAAGACTACAACACACATTTTATAGCTTCATATTTTCAAACAAGACTACAACACACATTTTATAGCTTCATATTTTCAAACAAGACTACAACACACATTTTATAGCCTCATATTTTCAAACAAGACTACCAAACATATTTTATAGCTTCATATTTTCAAACAAGGCTACCACACACTGAATAATTTTATACCTTTACATTTTCAAACAAAATTACCACACACTAAAGAATGTTATACCTTCATATTTTCGATCAAGACTACCACACACTAATGAATATTGTGTTTTCATTGTTGTTGTTTTCTATGTTTGGCCCATCCAGCTTTAGAGAAAGCACTTACTACCCACATTACTGGTTCTGTACTAACAGAAAATTAGTGCCTCATACAACCAAACGATATGAACTGTCGTTCTGGGTTTTTCCATCAGAAATTACAATATGGATGGAAGGTCAAGAATGCTGTACATAATCGCCAGTGTCGTTTGTAAAATAATTTACACACATACACATACATACATGGAAGGTCAAGAATGCTGTACATAATCGCCAGTGTCGTTTGTAAAATAATTTACACACACACATACATACATACATGAAAGGTTGAGTACTTTTGTATCAAAACGATTTTGAATATGCACAGCTGATACAACGTCGCGGAGGAAAGGCAGCATGTAGCAGAACTAATTTTGAAATTGTTTGGAGTTTCGTAAGTTGTGTGATGCCTCCAAAATCTGATCGGTTTTAGGAAAGATATGTAAAAGCCCCTTTAGGGGCAAAATATTAATACACTCAACTTATAAAGAGGTGTTCAGGTCGAGGAGTTAGAATTTCCACAACAAGGATATCACTCGTTCTTGTAACATTATAAAACAAAGACATATGGATCAACTTGAAAAACCAGGATCATCCAGAGAGAGGCCTGGAACAACTCGAGTCATGGTAGACAACGTGCGGCGTCTTCTTACTTGGGAGAATCCACGAAATCAAAGGTTAAAGGCAAAAACCAACCACGTCTCCCAGTTAATGCAGTGCAATATAATCAAGAAGGATCTTTGTCTGGAAAAGTGACACAAGCCACGAGCACACAAGATGCTTCTAAGACCCATTCTTTCAATCGTTGCATATCTCAAATGGCTGAAGAATGAAAGTGGTATTCATGCTATACCATATGAAGACATATTGATAAAGTTGCCGGACGCAGTGTCTACAGATTTCTGTGTGATCCTCATCTACTAGATGGATTATAGAAACCATGTAGGGAGGAGCGATGTGTTTTGGACATGAAAATCTTACGGCGGAGTCTTTTGCAATAAAAACTACATTGTAGAGCTATTGTTAAGATGCATGGTCGTTAGACAGAGCAAGAATGGATGTGGTAATGTAGAACGTAACGTGAATGTTCTATTTCCAAGTATTTATTAGTACTTTTTTTTCTTCTTGTATGATTAGTTTTCATGTAAAAATGTATGAATTATGCGTGCAAAATATTAACACTTGTAAGGAATATTTCCTTGTATGTACAATTAGGTTTGAGATGAACTGATGATAGTTTTATTATTTTTTTGTACCAAAATTTAGATAATTTTCTAACACAAAGCGTAATACAAATTCAAAATAAAAAAATATATACATAAGACTGGATCTCAGAAGATAAAATATGTCTATATTACCTTACTTTAACATTTCAAATTAGCCTATAAATATGATATTTATAAAGGCTTTAAAACACCATTCGTTATTAATTGACTAACCTGTTCATTTTGGTTCATCTTTCGTTCAATTGGCACCAATGCAACAGTTTTGGAGACATTACTTAATATTGAAAATCCAAATGGTTACTTGATTTTAAGGTACTGCATAACCGGAGTTGTAAATAGGGTTATATAGATACTAGTTCCTGTTTGAGATTATAGGGTCTGGATGTGTAATTATTGTGCTAAAACAGGCAAGTCGGTTCTTATTATCTGCAAGTCTAATATCTGTTGAGCATTCAGCCACAATTACGTTCAAATATTTGGATCATGTCATCCAAGTGATGAATATATCTGAATTGTCAAAAGATGAAACTTCACCTGCCAATTAGTGGGTGAAATTACTCGATACCGATGTACGTTTCGTCAGTTTGTGAACTTAGAGGAGAGAATAATTCATAAAAGAATCAGGATTAAACAAAATTATAAAATAGATAATACAAGAGAAACAACTTACACTTTTGTTCTGTGACTGTAAAGGATCTTTTGTAGTAAGTATATTATACATACACACACAAACTTGCATACAGATAAACAAACACGGCAGAATTATCACTTAAAACAAAAATATAAAACATTTGAATGTGATTCAGAAAAATATATCACTTGTTAACCAGAAATGTGAAGCTCTCTGTAATTGAAAGATTGTATTAAATTATTTGAGAAGTTAGTCTTAGGTAGACGTTTGAGAGTGAAACTTTAAAACGAGATTTACATATTTCTAACAGTCTGTGTGTGTGTGCGTGAGTGGCCGAGGGCCAGAAATGTTAGTAACTGATATCAATTTTGTCCTGAAGGATATTATTGTGTTCATGAGGATTTTCAACTGCTTAAAGCTTCCACGTTTTAAGAACAGATGATCCATGATCCGGGGAGAATAATGGATATAGTCTATCTAATGGTTTGTTTGTTTGAAGTTAAACACAAAGCAACACAATGGGCTATCTGTTCTCTGCCCACCACGGGTATCAAAACCTGGATTCTAGCGTTGTAAGCCCGCAGACATACCGCTGAGCCACTGTGGGGTCTTTCCAATGGAAACAATGTTATATGGCAACGGTTTTGATGTTAATTCTTTGTTGATGTCGGGTTCAGCAAACAGTATTGTTGTAGGTCATACTTTCAATATTCTAATTCAGACTTTTTTGTATTGTTTGCTAGAGGGAGTTTTGTCATGATGATGTGTGAAGCCTAGAAATTTCCTGAGTGTCAAGATTTTACGTGACGTCTCGATTTTTTTTAGAGATTTGGGTTTCTTTGTGTGTTGTTAAGCACAAAGCTACACAATGGGCTAGCTGTGCTGTGCCTATCACTGGTATCGAAACTCAGCTTTTAGCGTTCTAAGAGAAGCTTTGGAAAACAAATATTGTAATATAAAAATACGCGTCAGCCAATTACACATTGAGTGAGTTAGTCAAAGTTTGTTTCATAGAATTGAGTGGAAATAACTATTTAGTTATATTTGTGGGTTTGGCCTATCGTTAGTTCATAAACCGTATAAGTAATAAAATTTTCAGTAAGCAATAAAACGCTTTCGTTATCGTTAGGCGGACTGGACTTTGACGAAGAATAAAAAAGAACCCACCCAACGACAGAAACGGTTATAACAGTATTAATACATAAGTTTCTTGCATTAACCATCAAGTATTATGCTCTGACTACCGAAACAGATAAGATTCGGAAACAGAGGGCGGTAATTAGTTTAGGACTGGAGTGTTATTGGTTCAAAAATGTCAGGTGATTATTTATATGACGAATCCAGCTTCTCCAATATGTTTTAAAGGATGTCGCGACAAAAATTAATTTCGCTATATAATTATGAATAACCAGAAACATTGTATACGGTTGTACAAGCGACGAGATAACGCTTCTAATAATACGGAAGCTGTCAAAGCGAGCGCAGATTTTCTATATTGTTATTCGCTAGAGTAAGTCTTCCAAAAATGTTCTTTTAATTTCCGATTGAGTATTCTGAGTGGATGACGCCTGAAATGCCAGTGCAGAAGTTAATTAAAAAGCAGTACTGATACGAAGAAACTTAAATCCTTTAGAAGCTAAAGCATTACATCTAGTAATACATACAAACAATGTTATCTATACACATCTACAGACACTGTATATGGACATCCAACTCCAAGAACGCCAAAGAATACGGAGTAAAAAAAAAAAAAAAAGGTTTGTACAGCGTAGCCAAGAAAACTAATTTCACCGATATAGACAGAGCTAGTTACAAATAGTTATTAAAGAAACACGTTACAGTATAGACAGAGCTAGTTACAAATAGTTATTAAAGAAACACGTTACAGAAGATTGCGTGGATTTTTACAAAGCTGTTTCTAATGTTCTAATTATACTTCACCGCCGTAATGAATTTCTCTTTAATCGTATAAAAAGGAAAAAGATCAAAAGAGAAAATAATGATAAGGAGATGTTGTGTATGCACATTTTTCTAAGCATTTAAGTTTGTTTGTTTGTTTTGAATTTCGCGCAAAGCTACACGAGAGCTATCTGCGCTGGCCGTCCCTAATTTAGTAGTGTAAGACTAGAGGGAAGGCAGCTAGTCATCACCACCCACCGCCAACTCTTGGGGGTCAATCCCACTGTTCGTTGGTAAAAGAGTAGAACAAAAACTAACAAAACAGTGTAATACAATTTTTTTTAGCTGAACACTAAGTACGATGTATAGTTGATTGAACCCCATATAATAACTTATTGTTGTTTCTTAATTTTCCATATTAAATCTAGTATTTTTTAAAAGCACGAGAGACGAAGCTTTTTCGTAAAGCTGTGGTACTTAAATGCTCACGCCCGGCATGGCCAGGTGGTTAGGGCACTCGACTCGCAATCTGAAGGTCGCGGGTTCGAATCCCCGTCACACCAAACATGCTCGCCCTTTCAGCCGTGAGGACGTTATAATGTGGTTTTTTTTGTGTTACGGATCGCCAATGTTTGTTTACCATCAATTGATCTACTCGCCTTTGTTCAAAAGCAACACTTTTTGTCTTGTCATACAGTTTGTTTGTAGTTAAGCACAAAACTACACAATGGGCTATCTGTGCTCTGCCCACCACGAGTATCGAAACCCGGTTTCTAGCACTGCAAGTCCGCAGATATGCCGCTATGCTACTAGGATGCAAGTGTCGTACAGAATCGTTAGATATGTCTTACATTGATTTGTTTAACCATCGTTTTATCTCTAAAAACAAGTTCATTCTTTTTATTTATGAGCTGTATATAGTTTTTATTTTTATAAAGATTATTGTATATTGGTTTGAATTCCTAAAGATGGACGACATGAAAAGTCTAATTAGTTTGTTTTGTTGAATTTGCACACAGCTGTTCGACTGTTATCTGCGCTAGCCCTCCATAACCTAGAAGTGATAAACGAGAGGAAAGGCAGCTAGTCAACACCATCCACCGCCAAATCTTGGGCTACTCTTTACCAACGAATAGTGAGACTGATCGTTACATTATAACATCCCCGCGATTGAAAAGACGAGCACGTTCGGTGACGGGATTCGAGCCCGCAATCAATAAATTGCCAGTAGAGCGCCCTAACCACCAAGGTATGCCAGCCCGAAATGTCTCATAAAGTATCTTTCAAACATAAATTTTCTAAAACAAGGCCAAACCACAGCAGAACGTCCTAACACTTTTCTAAATTAACGATCTGTTAATAAAATATTCACTAACCACCAGCGTTCGCATGTTGCTACATTTAAATATTTTGGTCTACTACGTAATCATTGATACAAATTTCACAAAAATTTGAGCTACAGTTAATTGCAGGACCTAAAAAACAGAAAGAGATAAAGCCAGTTATATATATATATATATGCCTATATTCTAACTCGTTTACGATGTGAATTGAGATCTTTATTAAAGTGATTCAGTTTAGAATGATAATACATACAGTAGTTATGAGCAAGTCTCGACCACAGGTTTCATACAAGGAGAAAGAAAAGTAACAGGATGTATAGAAACCAAACCTGAAATGAAACATTTACCTCCAGGGTATTTCAGAGAAACCGAAAATAGCGGAAAAATAATAACAACTGAATAACTGCCAAGAGTTGGCGGTGGGTGCTGTTGATTAGCTGCCTCCCCTATAGTCTATCACTGTTAAATTAGGAACGGCTAGTGCAGATAGTCCTAGTGTAGCTTTGCGCGGAATTCAAAACAAACTAAATTTAAAGTGTATTTGTACTTTGTTTAGTTGTGCTTCTGTAGCTTCAAACTGGAGTTATCAAAAACAATATTTTCTTTACTTAGGCTCATTAGAATCGCTTAAATTCGTCAAATCGTGGAAAAAACCAGTACGCGCTACGTATGTTAATAGATCCACGCCCAATCCGTTCCACAGCTTATCCTTTTATAAAACCTCAGTTAAATCTCGTCTAATGGTTCTCAAAGTGTGATCCGCAGACCACTGGTGATACGAGAGGGTCCTCCCAGGTTGATTCAAAGTGCAAGTCACTAACGTGCAACGCCACGGGCATCCGACAGACCAGGTTAGGACCGAAGCTCTCCAGCTTGGAACTACCCATCACATTATTAGTGTCTCATTAAATTAGCTCTATCCTCCCCCCCATTAATTCTGATGAGATGGTCCTATGAACCATCCGGCAATTTTCCAGATACTTACCTAGACTAACATTTATCTTAAACGTGTATACAGGGTGGGCCAAAAATAGGGTTACAGTTACTCTATTATTTGTTTCTCCTT
>NW_013668651.1:114023-117473 GCF_000517525.1 Limulus polyphemus | reverse complement strand
TTAAACAAACGCCCCCCCCCCCTTAGTGGCACAGCGATATGTCTGCGGACTTACAACGCTGGAATACGAGTTTCGATACCCGTGATGGGCAGAGCACAGATAGCCCATTGTGTAGCTTTGTGCTTAATTACAAACAAACGCCCCCCCCCAGGGGCACAGCGGTATGTCTGCGGACTTACAACGCTAGAATCCGGGTTTCGATACTCGTGGTGGGCAGAGCACAGATAGCCCATTGTGTAGCTTTGTGCTTAACTTTAAACAAACAAAACTTATTTCTACGAATACCAGGTATGTAGCGCACTCTCGTGGCTAACACGAGCAGATCGCGCACATCGTGGGATATTTCTGTTTGCAGAAAACAATACATATTACAAACTGCAATTTGTATATCAATAAAAATGACTCAACAAATTGTATTTCATAATTTCATCATAAACATAACCTTCAGTTAGTACCAAACGTGCGTGTCATGAAAGTCGTAGTTGAGCGAGGTAAGAATTCTTCAACGTGCTCTCCAACCTGTTTCGATTTTTTTGCTGTTCGACCATGTGGATTTCCCGAGGGAGTGATACACGATCATTTTTGTTGCTGATGCTCGAGAACATGATAATTACACTCTCAATAAAGAGCGTATGCATTTTAAGTAGAGGCTCAAATTATATACACACCAGGTGTAGCCACATTAGTTAGTGTTATCAATCTCTTCTGTGGGTGAATAAATGTTGTCTTTTATTAGCATGTGTGACTATTGTGTCGAACCTGCTAATTTTTCTCCATTAATGAAAGTATTATTATTTTGTTTGAAATATGTTCAACTAACCTAGGAGGATGTAGGTGTAGTTATAGTGCAGCGCAAAGCCACACACAATGGGCTATCTCCGCGCTCTCCACTGCGGTGGGATCGTACCATGAATTTGAAACTGACCCACTGGAGTACACTTGAGAGAAGCGCCGTAAAAACTGTTTTCGAGATGTAAGTTTAAGAGAGAGTAGTTTCAACGACAAAAAATGTCAGACCCACTGGAAGACACTTGAGAGGAGCGCCGTAAAAACTGTTTTCGAGATGTAAGTTTAAGAGAGAGTAGTTTCAACGACAAAAGATGTCAGACCCACTGGAAGACACTTGAGAGGAGCGACGTAAAAACTGTTTTCGAGATGTAAGTTTAAAAGAGAGTAGTTTCAACGACAAAAGATGTCAGACCCACTGGAAGACACTTGAGAGAAGCGACGTAAAAACTGTTTTCGAGATGTAAGTTTTAAGAGAGAGTAGTTTCAACAACAAAAGATGTCAATTTTTTTCCGAAACTTTGTCCTGTTGTTTAAATAATTGTTTTGTCGAATAGAACCTCGTGAAAGGTTTAGGAAAACTGATATCTGGCCAAACATGTATTAGAAATTTTCAACCTGAATGGCACCTTATGCGAAACATGGACTAAAAGATCTAGGTAAGAGACTCCAAGGTTCGAGCATAGCCCTCTCTAATTTAGAGCTACTAATCAGAAGGAGAGTAGCTAATCAGTAGCTTACACGACTACTCTTAACTGAATAATGTGTTTGTTTGTTATTAAGTACAAGGCTACAGAATGGAATATTTGTGCTATGCCCACCGAGAGGGCTAACGGGATTCAGTATCACCGTCATAACGCTCCCATAACTGAAATGGGGGGGGGGGGGCTGATACATGGGCAGGAGTAAAAATGAGTTTTCATTCTCGCATCCTCGCAGTCTGAGGGTCGCGTATTCGTGTACCCGTTTAATCAAACATGCTCGCCCTTTCAGCCGTGGGGACGTTATAATGTGACGGTCAAGCCCACTATTCGTTGGTAAAAGAGTAGCCCAAGAGTTGGCGGTGGGTGGTGATAACTAGCTGCCTTCCCTCTAGTGTTACACTGCTAAATTAGGGACGGCTAGCGCAGATAGCCCTCCTGTAGCATTGGGCGAAATTCATAAAACAAACAAACCAAAAAAAAAAGGTAAGAAGAGAAATTCATGTGATTGACATAAACCTCAAAGGAAAATATAAACATGTGTATGAAAAATCCTGCACAGTATAAAATGTGTTATTAATTCTGGCCAAATTTTTAAGTTCAGTTTTAAGGGAATAGAAACGTTCAGAAAAAAAATCACTTGAATCCCACCAGAGGTCTTGAATTTTTCGGACATATCAACATAACATGAATGTTTATCGTTTCGAGATTACCGAAATGTCGTTGTTATTTTAAACATCATCACACACAACTAAATTCTGGCTAAAATAAAATCAGGCTTTATACGTGCCTGTTAACGTAGCAATTATATTTTTTAAATAAAAGTAATATACGTTTGTGTAGAACTTTTTGCCGTTTCGGTGACAGCCAAACCAGTTATTGCGCATATCGTGATGGACAAGGCTTAACTTTTAAAAAGAAACAAAAGTAAACAGAAAGTTGGAAAAGATTAACCTGAATTAACTATGCGTAGGGGAATTTTTTATTTGACTCGTACGAGGCTTAGAAGTATTTTAATTATTCACTAGGTGGCGTCCAGTTTTATAATTCACAATACGTCTGCTAGGCCTACATCATAAGTACGAACGGTATATTAAATCAGCTACATTACTCACTAGAGTTCGCTTCTTTGTTTTTATGAACAAAGCCACATTGGAAGATCTGTTGTGTCTATCGCGGAGAATAGAACCCCGGATTTTAGCGTTGTAAATCTGTAAACTTACCGCCGTCTCACCGGAGGACTATTTATTGGGATAACTTTTAGTTCTGATCAATTTAGGTAATTTATTTTAACTGGAATAGTATTGCTCTACAACTCATTAGTGTTCCTCATATATATATATATATATATATTATTACACATATAAAAGCCACACAATTATACGTTTTGTGAGTTCATACTAACGAAAGTAATAAAATAAATGTGAACAAAAAAAAATTCAAAACTTGAACAAGTGAAACATACGTACAACAGTGCATGAAAACTTCAGTTTTTTTTGTATCAATACGGCTTACAAGTGTATTTCATTTCATACGTTGAAAACCTTTTAAAGGTACGAAGTAAGTTCGAATATTATTTGGGATGACCGATAAATACAGATTTATATTAAGCAAATAGTTTCAAAAACTTATACACGTTGTTCCTTACGTTTATAAAGTCACAAAACACAGTGAACGCTTGGTTTGAATTTCGTGCAATACTACACGAGAGCTATCTGCGTTAACTGTCCCTACTTTAGCAGTGAAAGACTAGAAGGAAGGCAGTTAGTCATCACCACCCTCCGCCAACTCTTCGGCTACTCTTTAACCAATGAATAGTGGGATTGACCGTAAATTATAACGCCCCCACCGCTGAAAGGGTGAGAATGTTGTGTGGGACGGGGATTTGGACCCGTGACCCTCAGATCGCGAGTCATGTGATCTAACCACCTGACCATGCCGGGCCATAAAAAAAAAAAAAAAA
>NW_013668651.1:87833-113791 GCF_000517525.1 Limulus polyphemus | reverse complement strand
AAAAAAAATAGTGTCTCTGGCTTTGTACGTTGAGTAAGTTCTTACTATCTGGACCTGTGAATCTGTCATTCCATCCTTACCGTCCAGTAACCGTACAGAAAAAAAAAAAAGTACTCCGCATTTTGGGACTGTGAGTGCGTAATAAGGGTGACAATCAAATCCCACTATTCGATCAGGTAAGAGTAGGTCTGAGGTTGGCGATGGTATTGTTGACTAGCTGCCTTCCATATAGTCTACCATTTTAAAATTAGGGACGGCCAGCGCAGATACCCCTCGTGTAGCTTTGCGCGAAATTCAAAACAAACCAATCCAAATTGATATAGCGATATCAAAGCTAGAAAATCGGGTCATCCAGATTTCAATAATATTGTATTAAAACACGTTATTCTTCGAGTGCCCATATACTTGTAATTTGCATTTACCTTTAGTATCTAATGAGTATGTAGTCAAATTTTATTTTATTCTTTACTTATGTTCAATGTAACATGTATGATACTGTTCTAAAGTCTTGCACAACACGTCTACATTCTATTGAGTAAGAAAATGATATATAAATAACATTTTCACCAAATGTGGTCAGTGGGGTTTAAACTGGCACCTAGATAACGCCAGTGGGGTTTAAACTGGCACTCAGATAACGCCAGTGGGATTTATACTGGCACCTATATAACGTCAGTGGGGTTTAAACTGGCACCTATATAACGTCAGTGGTGTTTAAACTGGCATCTAGATAATGCCAGTGGGGTTTAAACTGGCACTCAGATAATGCAAGTGGAATTTATACTGGCACCTATATAACGTCAGTGGGGTTTAAACTGGCACCTATATAACGTCAGTGGGGTTTAAACTGACATCTAGATAATGCCAGTGGGGTTTAAACTGTCACTCAGATAACGCCAGTGGGATTTATACTGGCACCTATATAACGTCAGTGGGGTTTAAACTGGCACCTAGATAACGTCAGTGGGGTTTAAACTGGCACCTAGATAACGTCAATGTGGTTTAAACTAGCACCTAGATAATGCTAGTATGGTTTCAACTGGCACCTAGATAACGTAAGTGTGGTTTAAACTGGCACCTAGATAACGTAGGTGGGGCTTAAAATGGCACCTAGATAACGCCAGTGTGGTTTAAATTGGCACCTACATAACGTCAATGGGGTTTAAACTGTCACCTAGATAACGCTAGTGTGGTTTAAACTGGCACCTACATAACACCAATGGCGTTTAAACTGGCACCTAGATAACGCTATTGTGGTTTAAACTGGCACCTACATAACGTCAATGGGGTTTAAACTGGCACCTACATAACGCTAGTGTGGTTTCACACTGGCAACTAGATAACGCCATGGTAGTTTAAACTTACACTTTTCTAACACATACATAGCAAGCTTGGTAATTAAATTATTTTAGATGTGCATCGAAGTAACGAACTCAACCAGACCAATCGAAGGTAGTATAACATAAGTTATTTAAACGTTACTTACAGATCACACATATGAAACTTTTTAATTCTTAACAATAACAATATGTAAAAATATTCATGACGTACCATTCGCGATTATCAAGGTTATGCCACATGTCCACCGAGTGCCCATGGGAAGCACGTGCGTGAACAATACCAAGTAAGGTGACGAAATGTGAGCGATTCTTCCTTCGATTATAAACTGAATCTTCTATGCATGAGACAAACTAGTAGAGATCGTAATTTTGTGTTAGTTTTCTGTTACCTGTTTCAATTTCTTATTAAAGGGTAAGATACACGCAGGAAACATTGCATTTTGTGAAAGAAACATATTTTTTACTATGCATTACATCTTCTGTGTAACGTATTATATACCTTCCAAGAACAAGGTTTACAGACTGGTTAAGAAGATATAATTACATGTTTTAAAAAAAAAATCTCATTAAACTTCTACATAATATAATCTTGGTTGTTCCTAATTTCCCCTTCATCACGCCTTGTTTTTTAACCTTTGTCTTTGAATTCTTTTTGAATTTAATCCGTGCTCTGTACGGATTACTTTACATGTAATAATATGCAAATTAGGCCATCTCCGTTCAAATAAGAGATTATCTAATTCCAACAATATACCTTCACTGATATCTTCAATGAAGATTATCTAATTCCAACAATACACCTTCACTGATATCTTCAATGAATATGATCTAATTCCAACAATATACTTTAACTGATATCTACAATGAATATGATCTAATTCCAACAATATACCTTTACTGATATCTACAATGAATATGATTTAATTCCAACAATATACCTTTACTGATATCTACAATGAATATGATTTAATTCCAACAATAAGTTAACTGATATCTACAATGAATATGATTTAATTCCAACAATAAGTTAACTGATATCTACAATGAATATGATTTAATTCCAACAATAAGTTAACTGATATCTACAATGAAGATTATCTAATTCCAACAATTTATCTTAACTGATATCTACAATGAAGATTATCTAATTCCAACAATTTACCTTCACTGATATCTACAATGAAGATTATCTAATTCCAATAATTTACCTTCACTGATATCTACAATGAAGATGATCTAATTCCAACAATATACCTTCACTGATATCTACAATGAAGATTATCTAATTCCAACAATTTACCTTCACTGATATCTACAATGAAGATGATCTAATTCCAACAATTTACCTTAACTGATATCTACAATGAAGATTATCTAATTCCAACAATTTACCTTCACTGATATCTGCAATGAAGATGATCTAATTCCAACAATTTACCTTAACTGATATCTATAATGAAATGTACTAGGAGTTTGCAATTCATTCACACTTTTTTGCCTTAAGTAGAGTCATCAGTGCTATTTCTGTTATAAATTATTTACCTTATGTAGAGTCATCAGTGCTATTTCTGTTAGAAATTATTTACCTTAAGTAGAGTCATCAGTGCTATTTCTGTTACAAATTATTTATCTTAAGTAGAGTCATCAGTGCTATTTCTGTTACAAATTATCTACCTTAAGTAGAGTCATCAGTGCTATTTCTGTTACAAATTGTTTACCTTAAGGAGAGTCATCAGTGTTATTCCTGTTACGAATTGTTTGCTTTAAGTAGAGTCATCAGTGCTATTCCTGTTACAAATTGTTTATCTTAGGTAAAGCCATCAGTGATTTTACTGTTACGAATTGTTTGCTCTAAGTAGAGTCAGTGTTATTATTGCTACGAATTGTTTGTTTTAAGTAGAGTCAGTATTATTATTGTTACAAATTGTTTACCTTAAGTAGAGTCATCAGTGTTATTATTGTTACAAATTATTTACCTTAAGTAAAGTCATCAGTGCTATTCCTGTTATGATTTGTTTGCTTTATGTAGAGTCATCAGTGCTATTATTGATACAAATTATTTACCTTAAGTAGAGTCATCAGTGCTATTCCTGTTACGAATTATTTGCTTTAAGTAGAGTCATCAATGCTATTCCTGTTACGAATTATTTGCTTTAAGTAGAGTCATCAATGCTATTATTGTTACAAATTATTTACCTTAAGTAGAGTCAGTGTTATTATTGTTACAAATTATTTACCTTAAGTAGAGTCAGTGTTATTATTTTTACAAATTATTTACCTTAAGTAGAGTCAGTGTTATTATTGTTACGAATTGTTTGCTTTAAGTAGTCATCAGTGCTATTCCTGTTACGAATTGTTTGCTTTAAGTAGAGTCATCAATGCTATTATTGTTTCAAATTATTTACCTTAAGTAGAGTCATCAGTGGTATTATTGTTACGAATTGTTTGCTTAAAGTAGAGTCATCAGTGGTATTATTGTTACGAACTGTTTGCTTTAAGTAGTCATCAGTGGTATTCCTGTTACGAATTGTTTGCTTTAAGTAGAGTTATCAGTGCTATTCCTGTTACGAATTGTTTGCTTTAAGTAGAATTATCAGTGCTATTCCTGTTACGAATTGTTTATCTTAAGTTGAGTCATCAGTGCTGTTCCTGTTACGAATTGTACTAATAAATAATCAAAGAGACTTATAGAGAGGAACATAAAATTAATCCTTACAACTTTCTTTTTTAAAGTTAGAACATAGCTGTATAAATCACAAGCGTATCTTTTACTACTTTCAAGATGTACGAGAACTTCTGTTTTTGTTCTTGAACATGAATTAATGATTCTAAATTTCAAAATAACACGTTAAACAAAAATAACCCTCTCTCACACACCTCAGTCTGCTGTTGGATTGGTTTCGGAGACAGAAAAGGCTTTTTCTTCGGCCGAGGTCCCAGTCTCATTTCTTTTTCTGTCATTTTTTTTTTAAGAACGCTAAGTTACCATACGTTGAGAAAGCGTTGGTAATAAATAATGTACAAAATTACCTTGGTATTAACGCTTAACGAAGCTACCATAAAAAAACATCCAAGTCACCGCATTTGTGATATCTGTATTGCAGAAATAGTCGAGCGATGGAGTAATTTACCGCACTATTTCACGACGCGGAGACAGTGTCCCAAAGTTCCGTATCACAGGAACTCATCACTGCATAAGAGTGTAACGATTCAGAAAAAACAAAATTCAACTAAAATCAATGTGTGTTACTATAAGTATCCATAACAATCTTGATTCTCAATAATGCAAACTTTCCATGCTGATTGTTTCATAGCACCACTATCCGCGCCACATCACGGCAATTATTGTTAAAACACTACAAAACTGTATATCACCACAAGCGAACTGTATGCTGCTTTAACAACAATGCCAACTTTTACCTTTCTACAAAATAACATATTTCTTGATCAACAATAAACAACAAAACTGTTAAATGATTAAGCCTAATATCGACCATAAGTCAGAAGAAACACTAAGCAGTTACATTCTCAGACTCACACCAGAAACTACTTTATTCCTTCATCACAGACAGGGTTTCCAGTTCACGTGCAACCAGTGAGCACGTGTTGAAGTAGACACACATGAAGATAGGTACTAACGTGGCGAGACGACATTTTACATATGTATGAGTCGGCTGAATATAAATCACTTAGTATATATGCCAAATTACACCACCTAGTGGTGTCTTGCAGAATCAAGGACTCCTTCCTACTCAGAAATAAGCAACGAATGGGCAGACTGTTTCTGTTACTTCTAAACAAGTACACATCAAAGAAAGATGGGAAAAAAACTTGACATAATAAAACTTTTCTTAAGTCTATCGAACCGTTTTGCGTTTATTAAAGTTCGTAAGCCACATATTTTTATATTTTTTGAAGGCCCACGGAAGACTAGAAATGAATTAATAGGATAATTTTCATTTAAATGTTTTTCAATTTGAGTTTCAGTTACACTTTATAAAAAGTTTGCGCAAACCTAAAATAATGACCTTTTGAAAACATATTCATGATCGAATAACATGTATACTAAACCTTTTTTGGGGGGTTAATAAAAGGTTCTGTCAAATAACGTCCTGTTACTATTATTATGTTTCTTTGTTTTGTATCCCCCTGTGGGACAACGACAAGTCTTCGGATTTACAACACTAAAACCAGGGGTTCGATTCCCCTCGGTGGGCATAGTACAGATAGCCCGATGTGGCTTTGCTATAAGAAAAACACACACTCTTCGTTTTGTTGAATTTCGCGCAAAGCTGCACGAGGGCTAATTTAGAAGTGGTAGACTAGAGGAAAAGTTAACTTTGTCACTCATTATTTAGTTTCTATACTGCATATTGGTGTATAAAAGACATACTAATACTAGAAATGAACGATCTTATAACACCCAAATGTTGTTTTTATTTAACTAAACACTCATCATTTCGCTTTCCAGCTTCTTCAGGAGCGTTCACCGAAACTGACAGTAAAAAGTGTTGAGTATTTAGTTAAATAAAAACAACATCTTGGTGTTATAAGATCGTTCATTTTTAGTATTAATAACTCGAGCAGTAGTGCCATACGAGTTTGGAATTTTGCCCCACCATGAAGAAAGGGAATACCCCCCCCCCCTCAAAATTCCTAAAGTCTAACCAGTTTCAAGTTCCAGATAAGTAATGAAATATTAATTCCTGTGTCTTTTTTCCACCTTTTTTTTATTATGTATTCACAAATAAATCTAGCATTGGGAGAGCTGTTTATCTATAAAAGTGGAAGGGAAAGGGTTAAAAATAAAAGACCCAGAAACGAATAATTTCAGTCTGCACAATTGTGTCGGAAATTTACAACATGCCACGTGTTTTAGATTAGTTCTATCAACTGATTTCTATGGAAGTTATGAGGATTCAAACTAGATGACATTAAGTTAAGAGTAATCAAAACCATTCTGACATCTTGTGAGATTTCCTAGCGGTCAAAACTCTGGACTTAAGTTTATTTGTCCCCTACTCGTCCGTGTAATGAAGGAAAATATTTATGTTTGCTTGTTTGTTTGTAGTTAAGCGCAAAGCTACACAATGGACTATCTGTACTGTGCCCACCACGAGTTTCGAAACCCGGTTTTTAGTGTTATAAGCCTTCGGCCTTACCTCTGTGATGGGGTATGAAGGCAAATAAGAAAATAATTACCAAATTCATTGAAAAGTAAGAAACTGTATAGCTATTGCACATATTATAAGCTTAGTAAATACACGATACAATTATATTCTGCTTTCGTTAGGTGCGGTTTTATTTAAGTTGTAATACTGGTATTCTTGTTTCAGTTGAGGAGTTGGGTTAATCGTATTCTTAATTATAGCTAAAAATAAACTTTAACAAGGTCAAATTGTGTTTATGAAACATCTATGCCACATTAATGTTATACTTTGCGTCTAATTCCCGTCAATTTGATTAACCTTTGACCCACGATCATAAAAAGACAAACAGGTCTAGACCTTTGTATGTAGTGCCTGTTGCACAAATTTCGTCAACATCCATGCATCAATTCTTGAGATATCCTGTCCTCAAGATCGTGACGGACAGACAGAAATAAACCATTGTTGCCCACTCTGCTTCGTAAATATGAATAAAACGGACGATCAGAAAAATTATTTTACGTTAATACAGTGATGCTGTGCTGCCATCTAGTGCTTGTGTTGGTTAAGAGAAATTAGAAAACACATCTGCAGTTAACCCGTTTGTTTTTATCAAACATTTTTAGGCCTGAAAGAAATGAATAGTTTACTAAATTTAAATTAACAACGAAACATTTTGAACAATCAAAATAGGATGACGGTTAGCACGTGAAGTTTTACTATGGATCGTATTTGATGGTGGCATTTAACTCTTTTGACTGTTATTACTGTGCTAAAATAAAGGCTCGAAAGCCTTAACAATAACAACAAATAATAATGTTTTCACATAAAACGCAGTGGTTCTAAAAATTAATGATAAACTTCCGATCACAAACTACCAACTTGTTTGTTTGTAATTAAGCACAAAGCTTCACAATGGGCTATCTGTGCTCTGGCCACCACGGGTATGGAAACCCAGATTCAAGCGTTGTAAGTCCGCAGATATAACGCTGTACCACTGGGGGGGCACTACCAACTTACATTAAAAATAAAAATCCACCCGGTAATGTGTATAACTAATTATATATACTTTTCTTAATTATCAAAATTAAAATGTGTTGTTTCACCAATTGGGTACCCAAACTGTTAACAATATTTTCGGCCGTAAACCCAATAATATATTACGAGGTTCATCCTGCTTAGGTGATTAATGCTAGTCCTAAATCCGCATACTAAGCTAACAATACGAAATATCTATAATAAAAATAGATATATTAGACATTCTAACCAATACTGTTAATGAAAATTACATTAATTAAATATTACATTACACCATACTCACGCAAGCTACTGTCGGAGATTTGATGTTCGTTGAACATCTTAATATTATGGAGAAACCTCGGATGCCGCGTCAAACTATAATTAATATAAATATTTTTACAAGTACTTTTTTTTTTATAAGATAATATTTTACCAGAATGTTCCAAACATCCAATGTAATGTTTCAGTGTATGATTTTTTGTTGTTGCAATAATCTGTATTTATTGAAGGTGTTATAAAAAATGCTATATTTTATAATTATCACAAATAAGAAATAACCGAAAATAGCAATTTGTTCTGCAAAGGTAGATGGCACTTTAGTCACATACTGGTTATGATATTTTGTTTTGTTTTAGCATTGCAAGTGTGTAGGTTTACCACTGTCCACCAGGGAATCGAACCCCGGATTTAGCGTTGCAAGTCTGTAGACTTACCGCTGTTCCACGGGTGGACTATAATATTTTCATAATTAAGAAAGACGAAACATTATTTTTACTACAATGTCAATGACGAATATGGCGTGAAATACAAAATGAACTTCTAAATAAACATAATGTTTATCACCAAAGAGAAACTACATAATTCAACTATTTCTATAATCTAAAACTACATCAATGGTTTACGAAGGAAAAAAAAAGGGGGCCTACAATTTATTCGACTTTAGGAAAAATCTTTTCCGCTTTTCTGGGCATTTACTAAAACATCTAACAAAATCAGACGAAAAGAGGGATATAACATTAGTGAACGCCAGCCGGATGCGGTTTTAATATTAACTGATCTCTGTCACAGACAAGTATTGTTGAACACTGATATCTAGGAAGAAAAACCAGCTGGATGCGGATTTAATATTAAACTGATCTCTGGATGCGATCTTAATGTTAGTTTAATCAGTTCATCTTTATAGCACACTAAAACTAAAACATTAAATAAAGGACAGACCGGAAAGTTAATAAAATTAGAATTTATTTACTTTTATTAAAAAAAACAACAACAAACAGATCGTCAATAAATAAATAAGAAAATTGACATCGTTTTAATTATCTCAACTCAGCTATCACGGTGACATTCTTGAGATGTCTGTACGGTGAAAAATTACACAAACAAATACGCTAAAATGAACCCAAAATACAATTTTCCAAAAATCATTTAAACTAACGTTTTGTACTATGTCTTTACAAACAGAATACTCATCATCATGATCATTCCTAAAAATATATAGCAGAGACGGCTGATATACGTATTGAATTTTTTTTTTTTTGTAACGCACAAAACAAGTAACAACGTTTCGACCTCCTTTGGTCATCATCAGGTTAAGAATGAGATAACGCACAAAACAAGTAACAACGTTTCGACCTCCTTAGGTCATCATCAGGTTAAGAATGAGATTGGAAAAACTGACCGTAATTGATCACGTGTTGTGGAGACGACTGTAATGATAGGTGTAACATTGTAAATATTTAAACTGTTATATGGTAGCTAACAGTAAGGAATAATTAATGATCAATAACGGTCACTTTTTGAAGTCTCATTCCTAGCCTGGTGATGACCTAAGGAGATCGAAACGTTGTTACTTGTTTTGTGCTTTTCAAGTAACAGTTTTAAATACCCATATCAGCCGTCTCTACTATACACACACACACACATATATATACACACGCACGCACACACATATACACACACGCACACACACACACACACATATATATATATATATATATATATATACATATTTGCTTCAAGTAGGTTCCTTGTCGTCATGAATCATCCCTAACTATATATTTATTTATTACAACAGCGACCTCTATCGGTATTTTATGCAACATCCTGTACTGGAGTTTTACTTTGGAGTCCAGATCACGTTTCACTGTGGGATTTCTAATCGCCTCCCATCCCCACGTAGGAGCCACTAGTTATTGTCAAAGTAAATCATGTCAATACTGCCCACCTGTAGCTATCTTTTACATTCCTGGCTGTTATTACACTAACTAGAAATGAAGAGCATACGTATGTGTCAATAACATTAACAGCAATTCCTACAACGATACTATAAGTTCAACTTATATATTAACGTGAAATAACAACAACAAATTTCTCTCAAGAATACTAGCTATTGTAATTACTGCGCATGCGTATATGTGTAGCTAGTGCAAAAAGTACCTAATACAAGCATCTAGCGTACGAACAAAACATTAACAACAGTGGCCACTACAAACGAAACACAACAGTGGTCACAACAATACTTACACTACAAAAGAAACACAACAGTGGCCACTGCAATACCTACACTCCAAATGAAACTCAATAGTTGCCTCTAGAATACCTGTTATACAAACGAAACACCATGGCTACTACGATACCTACAAGGTAAATGAAACAGTGTTCAATACAAGCCATATGGTATTAGTAATAACAATGTTATCTGTGGTACATGCTCACAAACGGTTTTGGATTCAAGACGTCGTAGCAAATACTTATATAGGGGCGCCTGTTTCTTTTAACACCATGTTTAACAAATCGCTCTCAAGTTACTAAACTGGTACATGTACAAAGGTGTTACGTCATATCCGGTTATCTAGTGTTACGTCATATCCGTCTTTCGGTCTAGTATACTTACACCTTATTCATGTTTCGTGAATATCGCTTTACAGGTATGCAAACAAGGATTGTTGGAGTTAGAAAGAAAAAAAACAACTGCAGAACGATTTTTTGTGGACAAGTTCATATGGGGTTTATTTAATTCAAACCCATGGCGATAAAATCAAATTTCCTCTTTCATATCAGGGCAGTTGTGACTTATTAATTCACACGGTGACTATAACATTGGCTTTTTTCTGTCTGTCAAACGTTGGAAAGTGGTCGATGTTTTAACAATGATGTATTTACTAACTGATAACAAACTGGTGCGATTTTGTGAACAAAATGCAACATGTGAGACTCGAATATAGTTATATAGAGTCGAAAGAACAGCTTCAAAATTAATTTGTTTTTTCATTCAGTGCAAATATTATGAACAATTCAACAAATATCTTTATACCACTTAAAGTGGCTTAAGACGCATCACGTATTTTTTCAATGACTCACTGAACCCCCATAGAACTGAATCTAACAGATGCACAAATCCTATTTAAATTCATCTTTTAGAGGTAGAACGTCCACATGAGTCAAGAGAACCACTAACTTCCTCCTTTGCTCACGCTACTTGATATATTTAACAGCATCTAGACCTGCGCAAAAAGAAATTTCCCATCGCAGACAATTGCAGAGAACATATTAAATGACCCAGGTGAATGAGCGGTAAGTATACGAGCTTACAACGCTAAAAATTCGGGGTTCGATTTCTGCGGTGGAAAGGGACTTTATGTAGCTTTGCACTAAACAACAACAACAATTCTAAGTAACATTTTATTTTTATTCGTAGCTACGTTACGGATGAGTGTTCTTTATTTCATTCGTATGTGTATGTGTGTCAAAAATGTCATGCTTTTTAAAAACTGAACTAAATATAATGCCTTCGATTAAGTAGTTATAATAATTATAATCAGTCCAAAGTGCTAAAACAGCCACTAAAAACGCTCCAAATGATACATTTCAACAAACCTTATGGTTATCTACTACCGTATTTTTCGGTGTATAAGACGCACTTTTTTACCCCAAAATTTGATGTCAAAATCTGCTTGCGTACTATACACCGAAGGTATGAATAATATATAAGTATATATACGATATACACAAGCCGTGTGTAAATATATTTAAATAGGCATGCATAGTTTAATTCAATTGAATGTTTTATTTATAATAATAGTAGTTTTTTTTCACTTTTAAAAACATAACTATTTATAATGCTCCCTAAATAATAAAAAAATAAATTACGTGACTTTTAGTGTGAAACAAAATACAACCTGTATTAATTAATATACGTGACTTCTAGTGTGAAACAAAATACAACCTGCAATAATGAATATACGTGATTTCTAGTGTGAAACAAAATACAACCTGTAATAATTAATATACGTGACTTCTAGTGTGAAACAAAATACAACCTGTAATAATTAATATACGTGATTTCTAGTGTGAAACAAAATACAACCTTTAATAATTAATATACGTGATTTCTAGTGTGAAACAAAATACAACCTGTAATAATTAATATACGTGATTTCTAGTGTGAAACAAAATACAACCTGTAATGATTAATATACATGACTTCTAGTGTGAAACAAAATACAAATGTAATTATTAATGACCGTGACTTCTGACGAAACAAATGGACTGGCGGTGTATGACACCAATAAGGCACTTAAACAGGAAACGACCCTCAGCGTAAACGCTATTTACATGGTTCTAAATGGAGAAACAACTGAATTTTGTTGAGTCATGTATTTTTTTCTTTTCTTTTCTCCCGTCGACTTAACTCCAGATCTTCTTAGATAAGAACATGCTAAAGGCTGTTCGTTAACAAGTTCTGCCAATTCTATCTTCTTACCCGATGAAACTTCCATTTGAACTTAACTACAATTTCCAAAATTTATAAAAAATTGCGACACGTCTTCGATTTTAAGACTAATGTGAAGTGTCGTACATTAACACGTTATGTGAGAACTGCAATACTGCATTTTAAGAGTTGTTCAACAATGTAACATTAGAAAACTGTTGTACAAACCTCGTTAAGGTGTAACAATTGTGGTTTACATATTCACATACTGTTGTACAAATCTTGTTAAGGTGTAACAATTGTGGTTTACATATTCACATATTGTTGTACAAACATTGTTAAGGTGTAACAATTGTGGTTTACATATTCACATATTGTTGGTTTACATATTCACATATTGTTGTACAAACCTTGTTAAGGTGTAACAATTGTGGTTTACATATTCACATATTGTTGGTTTACATATTCACATATTGTTGTACAAACCTTGTTAAGGTGTAACAATTGTGGTTCACATATTTCTAACAGATGAACTACAGTATATGTATAACCTGCAACAAGTAGCAGATTCAGGAAACGTTTTGTAAAGAATAAATCGAACAAGGACGTCAAAACGGGAAAAAAAAACAATACAAGTGAATATATATAAAACAAAATATTTATTAACAGTAATATCTTTCTTATAAAACTCGACTGACCAGTTCCAATGCCTCTTAAAATTTATGAATGGCTACTAAATCAAAGAGGATTGTATACTTCTACAAAAGACGCCAGAGACCGAATGCTGATGGTATCACACTAATTATTCAGAAGGGAATCCGAATGCGGTATCTCACATTCCTAGATTACCTACGTCAATAATCATTCCTAAACCATACATTCAAAGAAAATAAGCCCCTCAAACTAATTTTACAATCCTCTGTATCACCCTTTAAGTACCACTGAAGCCCAAAGGGATGTAATGTAAGTAGATATCGAATACCTTCAAGAATTATCTGTAGATATCTGAATAGATATAATATATTTCTAGTTATGAAAGGGTGAAATTCTTACAAGTGTGCCAAGAAATATCGCTATAATAACAACAACAAAAAACAAAGTTTTTAACATTCAAAAGTTATATTACTACATATTGACGTATTTAGCAGAAACTTTCGTCTTTTTTTTTTTACATATACAATAAACCTATTACTTATGCGAGATATTTTACTATAAAATGCTTCATGTAGGCCTATTTTGTTTTAGGATTTTTGCCCGAGAAAGGGGATAAAAAAAGCTCTAAAATAGGGAATATTTCAACTTTTTTTATACACTTTTAGCTTTGAATTTATATAAACAAGTAGTTAATCAGTTAAATGAGTCAATTATTACCTTCCAAAATGCAGGGTATGCAATTAGCATCTAATGAAGTTTTAAAAATTTAAAAAGAAAGAAAGAAAGAAGAGGAACATTATCCGATATAATTATTTATACAATTTTTACTTCGTTACCGAGTACCTTCAGCTAGTGCAAATAAACATGGACAAAGTGTGAGCGAAAATAAGTTATCGACAAAACAGTAACAATACTCACAGATTCCAATAATTCAGGTCATTTTTGTTTATTTTAGCGCAAAGCAGCACAACAGAGAATCGAACCCCGAACATTATCGTTGTAAGTCTGTAAACTTACCGCTGATCCACTGAGGGATTTCAGATTGAATGACGTAATTAGGACTATTCACACGTGTCAGTATAATGCTCACAATGTGTGTATCGTGAACTGTTTTTAACCAATAGCAATATTTAACATAAAAAACGTTAACTCTATTACTGCCATGCGCACATACATGTCTCCCTCTGGAGCATGATCAAGGGTGCATATATGTCCCCCTCTAAAGCATGTCCATAGCCAAATATAGATCCTCCGCTAGAACACGACCAACGACACACATATATACCCTATAGAACACGATCAACGGCACATATATATCCCCCTTCTAGAACACGACCAACGGCACATATAGATCCTCCGCTAGAACACGACCAACGGCACACATATATACCCTATAGAACACGATCAACGGCACATATATATCCCCCTTCTAGAACACGACCAACGGCACACATATATACCCTATAGAACACGATCAACGGCACATATAGATCCCCCTATAAAACACGACCAACAGCACATATAGATCCTCCTCTAGAACACGACCAACGGCACACATATATCCCCCTATAGAACACGATCAACGGCCCATATAGATCCTCCTCTAGAACACGACCAACGGCACACATATATCCCCCTATAGAACACGATCAACGGCCCATATAGATCCTCCTCTAGAACACGACCAACGGCACACATATATTCTCCTATAGAAAACGACCAACGGCACACATATATCCCCCTATAGAACACGATCAACGGCCCATATAGATCCTCCTCTAGAACGCGACCAACGGCACACATATATCCCCCTATTGAAAACGACCAACGGCACACATTTATATCCCCCTATAGAACACGATCAACGGCCCATATAGATCCTCCTCTAGAACACGACCAACGACACACATATATCCCCCTATTGAAAACGACCAACGGCACACATATATATCCCCCTATAGAACACGATCAAAGGCCCATATAGATCCTCCTCTAGAATACGACCAACGGCACACATATATCCCCCTATAGAACACGATAAACGGCACATATAGATCCTCCTCTAGAACACGACCAACGGCACATATAGATCCCCATATAGAACACGACCAACAGAACACATATATCCCCCTCTAGAGCACTGCCATGGGAATTTGAAATTGTGTACGACCACAAAAGAAGAATATCCACCTTCAAACTATTCAAAGTTGTAAATAATCCTGTGGTAGCTTACTACAATGTACATGTCTTGAGGTTGGTAGTTTACTGCAATGTACATGTTATGAGATTGGTAGTTTACTACAATGTACATGTCTTGACAATGGTAGTTTACTACAATGTACATGTCTTGACAATGGTAGTTTACTACAATGTACATGTCTTGACAATGGTAGTTTACTACAATGTACAAGTCTTGACAATGGTAGTTTATTACAATGTACATGCTATGAGATTGGTAGTTTACTACAATGTACATGCTATGAGATTGGTAGTTTACTACAATGTACATGTTTTGAGACGTTACCACTTTAATCACCACATTTTTAAAATGTGTCAAAATAACTATCATAAAAATTAGATTAGGAAAATTAAAGATACAGATAAATTGTAAGATGGAACTAAAATTAACTGTCTAAAAGTTATTACCGAATTCAGACTATCGTTTATCATCATTGAAAAACTCCTCGAACACAAAGAAAACCGACCGAACATCACGAATATGATTAAATAATATTTTCCGAAGCATATCTGTAACCACTCATTCGATCACACGAACGAAAGAAAACGACAATCAGCGGATCGATCTCTTCGTTGTGTGTAATCTATTGCGAATACGTTTCAATGAATCCTGGCAGGAATCATACCGACTGGAATTGAACAAAGATCTTATGTATACGTGTAATAACACACCAAATGTTGAGAACAGAACACTCTTTACGATAGCGTAACACGTGCGCGCAAGAAAGCCACATGAACATACACAAGCTTAAACATGTCAACACTCGTTTGTTGGCGGTGTTGGTTTGATGTTGTAATTATTTGTGTTGACTAAAAACCAAACACCAAACTGAGGATGAGATAAAACGCATGATGGCACCATATCTGTGTAAATCTATTTATAATCAGTGCTCGCAAAATCTGCTAAACCAAGTGAATTACATAAATAGCTGAAACGACAAAAGCCTTATTAATTCCCTCTTTACCACCTGATGTTGTATTGATTGAGTGATCAATCCCCAGTTCCGTCTAATTATGGCACTCTCTCTTTCCACGCGCGCACGTTAAATATACTACACATTACACAGTAAATAAGTAGTCACTCCAACAAAGTGTAACTTATAATAGAAACAAAAAGTCCTCGTTCGAACCGAACTCTATTCGGAGTCTTTTAGTGAACGATTCTGATAGGTTACAAAGCGTTAGAGTTCGGTTCGAACGAGGACTTTTTTGTTTCTATTATAAGTTATGCTAATTATCTAAAAGTGTCCCGGGATTTTTTTCTAAATATTTTCTACAATTATGGGAGTTTTACATAACCATGATCATTTCTGTCAACTAATCAATGATATGAATTCCGATTTTCACTTTTGTAGAATAAGAAATACTGAACGGTTTCCATTTCTGCATCTTTTGGTTTTAATATTTGTAGACATTTAAAATCTGTTTATGACAAATCCACAAATCTTACACATATTGGTTTGTTTGTAATTAAGCACAAAGCTGCACCATGGGCTACCTGTGCTATGCCCACCACGGGTATCGAAACCCGATTTCTAGCGTTGTAAGTCCGCAGACATTCCGCTGTGCCACTGGGGGCTACACATATTGGAATTCCTACAGTAACCATACTAAACACACCAAGTTAAATATACTCTGTCTTTATCTGACGAAATTATCCTTTGTATTGAGCGAAAGGTCTCGTCATCAGTGGAGATATCAGTAGTGTTTTTGACCATTTACCTTTCATTCATAACTTCTTAGAATTGTTAATTCAGTTTTCTCCTGTTGGCGCTACGGTTGTTTGACCCGTTCTGAGAATAATAAGACTAGTTCATTGATCCACCAATTGTGAGTGATAGTAAAGTTAATTCAAATTAATAATATAAATAAATAATTATAGATTCTAAATAATATAAATAATGTTGTGTTATTAATTATTACCCTCAAAATAAGATTTATACTGGTGAAATAATTTTATGTTAATTACCGATATAAATGTAATGTCAAACGTGTTTTATACGTATTCAGGTGTGTGTGATATGTCATGTTAGAATTTATGATTACGTATGAATTTGCTTAAAAATCATACAAGTAATGCTCTCTTCAGGCAAGCAAAGAATTTCACGAATGACAATTTAAGAGAACATTTTTCAATGTTTTCTCGTTTGGGATTTATATAAGGAAAAATAACTTTTTTATCAAAAAGATTTCATTCAACGTTTTAAATGCTCTTAACTAATATATACATTATTAAAACATAGAGGGCGTGTTTTAACAAGTTTTGTAGGTTTGAAAGACAACCCACATTTAAGAAAACTGTAACCTCGTCACTAAACATGCTTGACCTTTCAGCCCCGTTAGGTTTTATAATGTGATGGTCAATCCCACTATTCATTGGTAAAGAACAGCCCAAGAGTTGGCAGTGGGTAGAGTTGACTAACTGTCGTCCCTCTAATCTATGACTTCAAAATTAGGAACGGCTAGCGCAGATATCCCCCAAATTGCTTTGCGCGAAATTCAACAAGCAACAACAACAAATGATTATAAAGCGAACCTAGTTCTAAAGTTCCAGTTGTTTAAACTTTACTGTCGTTTTCATCTTACAGGTTATCTACTCACTTTGTATGTAATAAATATTAGAATCAGGTTGCACGGCTTCAGTAACCTTTAAAAGGGCATCTCAGAGAGAAACAAATTAAAAGGTATTTATAGTTTGTATTTATGGAAAAGCTACTAAGGCTATCTGCCACTGTCTAAAATTTATGACTGCTTACTAGCGAAAAAAAAGCAGCCAGTCAGCAACGTCCTACCATCCACCATCACGCTAAATGATAGACTTTCATTCTTATTTCGCACCCACAGCTTAAAGTTGGGGGAATATTCTGTGTAACTGAACGGGTTTGAACCCGGCTCGTTAACTCCGAAATCTATAGTCTATCACAGCTTAAGCTCTGCCCCAAGTTAAAAGGTATTGAAACAAAACAGAAAAAAAAATTGTAAATGTGGCCAGTACACTATACTTAAAGTGAAATGGACAGTAGGGCAGCTCACGAATGTGCCCATCATGTCTTTTGACTAGTTGGTCAATTGGCTGACAATGCAACTCCACACATCGTGATACTTAGGCAATGCCAATTTTCAGCTGTGTGGTCGATATTACTAGGCTAGTTGGTGACCTAAGTCTCAACCTCAACATTGGGAATGAGGTGGAGCAAATGTTAAAAATCTTGGTCAGTGAATGTACAGACTACGACCTTACTCCAATACAAGGTTTCCCTAGTATCGTCACTTCACATTTTCAAACTTTGAAAATACATGTGATATCATTGTTGGGACATTGAACGAGATGATGAAAACTGGCGACAGAAAGCTACAGTACTTCACTGGGTATTTCTGAAGGATGTTACAACCCTCACACCAACTGGAAGATTGCATGAAGTGGTTGGCTTTTGTAACTCGGTGGCCAATATGTCTTGCATTCTCCAAACTGTGGATATGGTCCATGTGCCATTCCTGCAACACTAGAACAGGGAGTGCCTGATCTTAGAAGCATGGCTAATCAGTGTGTTATCCTGATCGACAGGAAGGTCGGTAATGGTAACATAAGCAATGTATGGACAGCTGTTGCTAATATTTTCTCGACATCTCAGGGAGCTTTAATCAAATACGTTTCATGGAATCGTTCTCACACCTACTAAATAAGAAGAGAACAATGTCACAATGTCAGCGATTTGACGACAGTTCAGAACATACTTAAAAATCTGTTTCGATACTATGTAAGTACCATTGGAATACCCACACCACAATATCATAGCGGTAAGCACGAAGAGCCATCTTGATTTGTAATCACTTGGTTCATCTGATTCATTACAGTTAGACTGTTTTTTCTTGGCTATTTTATTCCCATTCAACTGCTGAAGATCATAACGACACTTCATAATCCTATTGAAATACAGACTATGCTTCTAAATCAGTATAACGACTTTGAAATAAACTGAAATAAAAAGTCACTTAATGTGACTTTATATCACGTTTTAATATTATGAATGTAATTTTTATTTTAAAATACCACCAGCTATAGACGCCTCAGCCCCCTAGAACCCAATTTCGCATCATCAGAACTTTGATCTTAGCAAAAGTTTGTGGAATATCTTGGGACAGAAGTCTGCTTCGGAGGAAAGTTTATAATTTTTCTGGGCTCTAAAATTACAAGAACCTTTAAGCCAAGAATAGCATTGCATGAATAGGACAAAGAAATATCATTACGATACAAACTTAAAATCCATCTGGCCAGGTAAGCGTAGCCAAGAAGTCAGCATCACGGACTATGGATTTGAGGATTTATGATTCGAGTTCCGATACCGAAAAAATTGCGCTTTGCACTCTGAGGCGTTATAAGAGTATCGGTAAAATCCCACTATTCAATTAGGGTATCCCAAGAGTCGGCATTGGGTGCTGTTGGCGTCCCCTAGTGGCTCAGCGGTAAGTCTGAAGGCTTCTAAAGTTAAAAACCTTGTTTCGATACCTGTGGTGATCACAGCACAGATAGCCCATTGTGTAGCTTTGTGCTTAACAGCAAACAAACAAAATAAAGCTATTGACTAACTGGCCTCTTATTGACTGTCAGTTGAAAACCAAAGAGTCTAGTGCAGATGGCCATTGTGAAAATATAAGATATAAACCAAACTAGAATGCACACTTGCAAATGAGGTAGCTATAGAATCCTCAAATGTTAAGTTTATAACGGAATCCTCAAATTTCGGTTTTTATAATGAGATACTCAAATTTGGGCTTATAATAAGATCCTCAAATTTGGAGTTTATAATAGGACCTTTTACACAATTTAATTATACAACCCTTCCGCGGACCTCTTGAAGGAAGTCCGCTGGTCACAGATTGAGACTCTCTAGCTAAGAGACTGCACGTTACGTTCAAACTGACGTATTAGGCTCATGAGCTCAGTCTACCCCTTTTGTCCGCCATTCTTATGAATGCTTCCCGGTCTCTGTGTTACTATAATCAGAATATGTAATATAATCAATTTACAGGTTAAAGGTTTTCAAACCTTGGACATTGCATGTGTTCTGTTGACACCAAATATATGATTGTTTACTATGGTTTAGGCAAAGAGAGCATATAGAGTTCAAGAACCTATAGACACAAACGTAGCTCTATTTAAAAATGTTTTTGTATGTAAAAATAGGATTGTGTGCGTGTCTCTGTGTGTATATATATATGACTGATAAGTGGAACTGTATTGCGAACACTGACTAATAGTGCGATCATACACAAGTGAAGCTAGTGAAAATATACAATATAATATTACCCCATGAACTAGACGTGGCACGAAAATGGTAGGTTAATCAAAAATGCGGACAATGGACAACATTTAACATAGTGAGTAATGCAACAACGTAACAAGGGTTATTAGCTAAGATTCAGTAACAGTACAAACAAAATAATTCCTGAGAGGGAGGAAGAGGTCAACACTGAATCTAACCCTTACTGGTCCAAAACATGGACCTAATCCGATGAAGAAGAAGAGTTACTAAAAGCATTTGATAAGCTTCCGTTTTTAAATCATAAATAATATTCAACGTTAAACTGGCACACAATTAAAAACATTTTATTTAGGCCTATCTATGGCCTTCAAAAAATTGACGACTCTACATGTTTCGACGTTACAACGTCATCCTCATGTTTAATTAAACAAATAGAAAGCTCTATTACGTTATTCCATACGTCACATCCGGTAAATAGTATATATTTTTTACTTAAAACAATTGTGACAACGTATTTCACTGTCCTACTTGTCCAAACTGCCTTTTGATACTGAAGCTTAATAGCTAAAGTAAAACCTTTTTAATCTCACAATATTCTTAATTAGCAATAACAATAAACGGTCTTTATACTATAAGCTACAAGAACCATTAACTCGTTACTACTATCTCACCGTATAGGACAGAGAAATAAATACAGGCTACAAACCTGTAGGAGCTGTAGAATGCATCCTAATATAAAGAGGTGTATGTATATGTTGTTTATAGCAAAACCACATCGAGCTATCTACTGTGTCCACTGAGGGGAACCGACCCCCTGATTTTAGTTTTGTAAATCCGTAGATTTATCGCATCAGAACCCAGACAAAAACGTGAATACTGCATCTACAAGACTTAACCCTACTAATAAGATATAGTTGATCTAGCCCTCAGTCTTCTGTAGCCACTATTTACCACCTGTAGACGTGTACGAAAAAGTTTGTTTGTTTGTTTGTTTTGAATTTCGCGCAAAGCTGCACCAGGGCTATCCGTCCCTAATTTAGCAGTGAAAGACTAGTGAATCCTCGTCACACTAAACATGCTCGCCCTTTCAGCCATGGGGGCGTTATAATGTGACGGTCAATCCCACTATTCGTTGGTAAAACAGTAGCCCAAGAGTTGGCGGTGGGTGGTGATGACTAGCTGCCTTCCGTCTAGTCTTACACTGCTAAATTAGGGACGGCTAGCGCAGATAGCCCTCATGTAGTATTGCGCGAAATTCAAAAACAAACATTCAATAAATCCGCAAAGACAAAAAAAAATACATTCACTTTTTCTTATTAAAAGATTTGATTTTCTAAACTCTACTAAAAACGTAAATAATCATGTTTCCAAACATTTTAATAAAAATATCATTGTAATTTCTCTGTCTCAAGACTGAACAACTAACGTTCATGTATATATATATATAGTTTAAGTTTTAAAGGCTTTAAAGACATCTTTACGACAGGAACAAGGGTTAGCTGATTCATATAGAAACCAATCGAAGAAATTTCGCTTCCTTACACAGAGCCCACCAGTGGCACAGCGGTATGTCTGCGGAGTTACAACGCCAGAATCCGGGTTTCGATACCCGTGGTGGGCAGAGCACAGATAGCCCATTGTGTAGCTATGTGCTTAACTTCAAAACAAACAAACCTCACACAGAACAGGTATTTGCACCTTGGAAAACATAGGTATTTATCACATGTTAGAAACCTTCTCTCAAGCCTGAATGGTACGTAACATTTTGTGAACACTTTCTTATAAGTTACATTCAGGAAATAACAAGTGTCAAAGTTACTTCTTGGTGTGATATTGGAGTAAATTATTGAAGAAAATATTTCGTGGTAAATTTGTATGATGAAATGGAATTCACATAGCATAACACAGATTAAAACAGTCTAGAGGTGATACCTATGATCCATCAGTTTTATAAATACAACACTGCAACCACACATAACCTACTATGGTTATTACTCACATTATAACGCCCCCACGGCTGAAATGGCGAGCATGTTTGGTAGGAAGGGGATTCGAGCCCGCGACCCTCAGATTGCTAGTCGAGCGCCCCCTAACCATGTGTCCTCTCGTGACACATATGGTACATTCATATGGTAGTAAACTATCCTCACTCGTGACACAAATGGTACATTCATATGGTAGTAAACTATCCTCACTCGTGACACAAATGGTACCATCATATGGTAGTAAACTATCCTCACTCGTGACACAAATGGTACCATCATATGGTAGTAAACTATCCTCACTCGTGACACAAATGGCACCATCATATGGTAGTAAACTATCCTCACTCGTGACACAAATGGTACCATCATATGGTAGTAAACTATCCTCACTCGTGACACAAATGGTACCATCATTTGGTAGTAAACTATCCTCACTCGTGACACAAATGGTACCATCATTTGGTAGTAAACTATCCTCACTCGTGACACAAATGGTACATTCATATGGTAGTAAACTATCCTCACCCGTGACACAAATGGTACATTCATATGGTAGTAAACTATCCTCACTCGTGACACAAATGGTACCATCATTTGGTAGTAAACTATCCTCACTCGTGACACAAATGGTACATTCTTATGGTGGTAAACTATCCTCACTCGTGACACAAATGGTAAATTCACGAGGGAGTAAACTATCCTCACTCGTGACACAAATGGTAAATTCACGAGGGAGTAAACTATCCTCACTCGTGACACAAATGGTACATTCACGAGGTAGTAAACTATCCTCACTCGTGACACAAATGGTACGTTGTTATGGTAGTAAACTATCCCCATTTGTGATACACATGATACATCACATATATGCAAATAAAACTAACAGAACCAAATTCTCTTACACGCAGAGTCTTTAGAGAAAGATTTCAACACAAACCCAGAATCATTTGTTTTTGTAGAAGTTACTTCAGAGCTGATTTCAAACATGTTGGGGAAAGAAGTGTAACATATTTTAATGGTTCTATATTCAGATGAAATATGCATTTCACATACGAATTTACTAAGAGTTTAACGACCTACAGGCACTTAATATAACATATTTCAATAAGTCCAAAGTAGGTAAAAATACTATTTACTAGATATAGGACTAGCATAGTACCCAGCGTTGCTCGGATGAAAATGTTTGTTTTTGAATTTCGCGCAAAGCTACACGAGGGTTATCTGCGCTAGCCGTCCCTAATTTAGCAGTGTGAGACTAGAGGGAAGGCAGCTAGTCATCACCACCCACCGCCAACTATTGGGCTACTCTTTTATCAACGAACAGTGGGATTGACCGTCACATTATAACGTCCTCACGGCTGAAAGGGCGAGCATGTTTGGTGGGACTGGGATTCGAACCCGCGACCCTCTGACTGCGAGTCGAGCGCCCTAACCACCTGGCCATGCCGGGCCATGGATGAAAATGACTTTAAATATCCTGAGTTGTTTTGATTAAATCAACCATATTAATCTTGATTTCTTGTAAAAAAAAGCAAAATTATTTCTCAGCTTAACTAAATATTTTGATTAAAAATCAATAAAAATAACAATGTGCGAAAAAAAAATTATATATCTATTTTAATCAAAGCAAAACTAGGTACATTGCTCTTGCTTCTTGTATGTGCTTTGAATGACATTTCAAGTTTCCAAAATAAAATTCCCTACTTTTGATGTCCTGATTTCTGCCGTGTGGTCAAGTGTCGTTTGCAGTTTATTCTGACTTTATTATCGTTCCATTTAATGAAGAATTGGTTTATTCTCTTTTCGTTACAACACAACGTAAATAAAAATTTGCCGATACGAAACATTTTTGTAAAGTCATTGTATAGCTGATTCTTGCGAGTACACGCAAGCAAAGCAAAAGATATGGCTGAAGCAATCCTATTTGGTTGAATGAGTGTGACGCACGTTCCAGAAGAAGCACCAGCCTTTTTCAGTTAAGGGAAGTTAGAGCGTAGGCGGGTATGTGTAGAAGAAACAGAGAGGGAGGGAAAGAGCACAAATGAAGATTCTACGAAGTTTTCAAATCGTTTTAATACATAATTGATCATGGATAAAATGATTAGGAAAAGCCCTCACACAAAGAAAAAACGTAAATAAGAGTCCTCTTGATCACATATTACCAAAAAAATCCGGCCTTTTCAATTTGAGACCAATTGGTCGTCCGGTTTGCCAAAAATTGCTGTATGGTCACTTTGGCCTCAAAACGGCCTCTGAGATCGCGGCCACGTAACCAATGCTACTTTCGCACAAAGTTGTATATGTTCCCCGAGTTTGGAGTTTGTAGCTTTAAAGATGTGGCCCACAGAGAGAGAGAGAGACATTCGCGGTTATAAATATAAGAATATATAAACTTTTACAACACTATAACCTCATTCAAACTTGAACTTTCAAGACTCCTGATGTCTCAACAGTAAGCTTGAAGGCTTATAACCCTAAAAATTGGGAAACGATCCCTGCGATGGACATATTGCAGATAGACATTGTGCAGTTTTGAGCTCGAATGACAAACAAATGCGACAATAAAATAAGGAAATGATTTATTTTATTTAAAACGGGATTTTGGAATTCAGTCGGTTATTGGTTGTTTATCGTTACATCCCATAGGCCAGAAAAAAAAAAGCACACCTTACTGGTTGTACAAATCGCGAAGCCAGAACCAACCAGAACCTGGATATAACAAGATCTACGAACCCAAGCTATTGTAATGCAGCTTTGGGTAAAAAGATATAATTCCTAGATATTAGTTTTGCTTGTTGGTTTTTTTTATCATCTTTAAAATAGACTTCCTGGGGAAAAAAAAAAGTAATATTATTTGTGGAGCAACGGATGAATATTTGCTTATAATACTGACGTTGAAAAGAGTACTTGTAAGAGTTGATTCTGGTTGGTAACGGTTGAGATAACTTTCTTTTAGAAATTTTCAAAACATAATACCTCACTGACAGATAAACATGCACACACATATAGCAAAAAAATATTTACTGTTATTGATTTGGCGGTAACGGGACACGAACCAAGAAACATCAGGTATACAATACGGGAAGGCTAACTCAGACCAGGAACTTTAGAAAATTATATTATTTCAAGTGGTCCTTATTTTATAATTTACATCATTTACCATCGTCGTAAACAGCGTTAAATTTATCACTTAAAATTCCTTATTGTAAGCAGCATGTACAACAACATCTTTAACAACAAATAACATTAACCATTACCATAGACCAAATGGGCCCCTACAGCTAACAGTGTATATCATATATCATCCCCTTCGTTAATAGCAACTTGACCCCTTGTGCTAAAAACGTATGTTCTATACTATCCTTTGTTAATAGCAACTTCTCCCCTCGTGCTAACAACGTATGTTATATACTATCATTAGTTAATAGCAACTTAGCCCCTAGTGGTAACAGTGTATATTATATACCATCCATCGTTGTAGCAGCTTGGCCCCTAGAGGTAACAGCGTATATTACATACCATCCATCGTTGTAGCAACTTGGCCCCTAGAGGTAACAGCGTATATTACATACCATCCATCGTTGTAGCAACTTGGCTCC